>NC_134398.1:111204144-111504144 GCF_050003625.1 Haematobia irritans | reverse complement strand
AAGCCTTGCTGCCAGAATAAGGTTTTCCACATATTTCAATTCCTTATTAAACTGTCAGTAAATTATTAGGAATATTAGCATTTGACTCGTTTATCCTTTTTATGTTATTATAATATTCTACACTTATTATGATATTACTAAATTAAAATAGTAGCTGTGAATTGCTGTGTACACGGTTGAAAAAGACTGTTTTTCATATGTTTGGCTATAAACATTATATGTTTGGAACACAAATTTTTAAACACAATATTTTTGAGTGCAAGCATATAATGTTCATAAACTAGCATAACATGTTTGGGACATATATGTTAATATGTTAGAACATATTATGTTTGGGACATAAAATGTTTGTAAATATAATATGCTTGAATGCAAACATATATTAATTTAGAAATAGCCTATTAACATATATGTGTTTAGTAGCTTGGAGCGCTATTTAACAGGGAGCGATATTGAATTAAGTTGGTGGTTGTTGCTTGTTATTACAAAATTAACATTTTATTTTTCCTTGGGCAATTGATCAGCTACTTCTTTGATCCTTACAAACTGTGTGGTCCGCTGTTCGAGTCCCCGTCCGGCAAAAGGTAAAATTAAAATAAAAAAATCATAAAATTGAATAATTTCTTCTACAATGTTTGTATTACAGAAAAAGGTGCTAAGAACTAAAAAATCTCGTGGAAGTGAGAAAGATGTCGGGGAATATACAATTGGGCAGAAACAAAATTTTGAGCATTCAGGTCGAAAACCTGTGTTGTTAGCACCTATATGTTTATTTTCATAATTCATTATGATTGTAAATATATAAATAAATAAATAAAATTTTGAGCACAATATTGTTTTGGAGAATTTTTTTAAGCATATAATATTTTTGGGTGTAAAATGCTTCCAAACATATTATATGTTCACATAATAACATATTGTTTTTTGGAAGACAACATTATTGAATTTGGATGCAAAAATACAAAATGTTTGGAACTTAGACTACCCAAACATATATTGTTTAGACCAATATGCTTTCAAACATATTATATATTGGAAGAGATCAAACATATAAATGTTTGGGCAATACCCAAAAATGTATATGCTTGAAGCAAAATATGTTTGGGAGTATATGTTACAGAAGCGATTTTTTGTGAGCGTGTACATTGAAAAAATATTGTGGTGAGGCCAAAGATTTCATTTCCTTAAAATACGAACGCGAATTTTGGTTATAATAGCATTTGTGAATTTCTCTTATATAAACTGTTTTCCTTGTCCAATAGCCGATAAATTCTTTTTGTCCTTATAGTTAAGTGATTCAACTTAAAAATGGGTATCTTTTCATGAAAGAAGGCTAGGGTCAATTCTAAAAAATTCTTAAAATTAATGAAATAGTCTTTAAATTTGTGGAATTTTTGTATCTTGACCACAAACCAAAATAGCGTTCAAAAATAGAAGAGGTTTTTCAACATTTTATTTTAAAAACGTATACATAGAATAATTTCTACTTAAAGTCGAGTCTGAATTTGGAAATTTAAGTTGTCGTTAGCACGTTTTTAAAGCACTGTGATAGCTCATGAAGAAAAAGCTGAAAAAACGAATATTTAAATTCAAATTTGACTCGGAATCAATACCAAAATCATTAGTGTACAAAATCTTTGGAACCGAACATAGAAATAATTAAGGAAATAAAGTTTTGAATGTGGTATTATTTTTTTTAACATCAAAAAATGCAATGAAAAAATTCGTAGTGATAGGATCAAAACAAATCTGCTATATATTAATGGAATGGATTTACATTTACGAAAATTGGACAACAATAGGTTTGTATGGGAATTTTTCGAATAAAAGTTATTCAATATAAACTTGCAAGACAGTTAGAATGGGTTTTATTCTCTTGGGTAAAATTAGGAGAAGTGTACACGTTCACGAATTTATCATTAATTCAGTTAAAACGAAATATATTGATATTTTCTAATGCAGTTCTATGTGACATTATGCAATATATCGCACATTGGACTTGTTGATGATTAACCAGCTGGCAATTGCAAGTTTACTGGGAAAAATGTTTTTACTAGGAAATATAAACGAAGGACTTCCAGTAAAAACTTGTGATAGTAATCAAAATGTATCGAGTACGCAAACAGAGCTAATATGACTTAAATTTTCTTACAGTCTCACAGAAATTGAATTAAAATGAATACAATTAAAATAATATGCATTTTAAGTGAAATAAAGCCTTTAAGTTTGTTAAATTTCAACCAAAAATGTGACTTTTGATACAAAAAATTTTAGCTTTTTTTCTAGCTATTTTTTAAAATTTTTTAGCTTTTTTTGGCTAGTTTTTTGGACAAATCTAGCGGTTTTTTGTGAAACAATTCTGGCAACGCTGTTCTGATAATTGGTTGATAGATTTGCTGCAAGTAGAGGATGCTGATGAGGAATGTGGTAATTCCGAAACGTGCGTCCATCCAACCATCTTGCAGTCTATAGGGCTTTGCCCAAATAAATTTGACAAACATTCTTTTCCTCTGTTGGTTAAGCTACACTTGTAGTTTAGTCAATGCATGGTTTTAAGCTGAAATAAAAAAACAACACTATTGAACACTATTAAAAAATTTTAATTACCAAATTGTCATATTAAGCACAAACGTAAAATCAAATCTATTTTTGTATTGAAAATTGAACTTATATTTTAAACGAAAAAAAATTAAGAAATTCAAGAGTGAACAATTATAACTAAATAAAATATCGAGTTATTTTTAACATTAAAAGCCAATGAAATTAAAGATAACATAATCTAATGTATTAAACATTATTTTCGCTTTAAAAACAAGAAAATTAACAACTTAATAAGCACATAGTGCTGTATAAAGTTTATTTTCTGGTGAAATTGAAAGAAAAAAGAAACGTATTAAATATTATTTTCGCTTTAAAGACAAGTAAATCAACAAATTAGTAAGCACATAGTGCTGTAGAGAGTTTATTTACTGGCAAAATAGAAAGAAAATAAAAGAAACGTTTTAAACTTTATTTTCACTTTTTAAACAAGAATATTAACAAACACATAGTTCAAAAAGTTCAAAATGTTAAACCCCAATAATGTATTACGGCCACCTGTTCTTAATGTACCCCCAACTAACAATGACCCAAACCCTAATCCTAGTAACTTGTCTAATGCTGAACGGAATTTTGATTTGACGGAACTTTGGACAGTTATTTTAGAAGTAATAAATAGTCAAATGCCTAGAATGTTGCAGACGTCTTTAGGTTCGAACACGATACACGTAAATGCTGTGGATCAAACTATCGACGAACAACATCGAGGTAACTAAGGCGAATTGGACAAGATCCCAGACGTTGTCAAATGTCTTAGGGAGTTTTCGGGAAAAGCAGGAGAGTTTAACTCCTGAAAAAAAAGAGTAGAGAGAATATTAAGGATATACGAAAATTATAAGGGAACACCTAAATATTACGGAATACTCAATACCATTAGGAACAAGATAGTAGGGAACACGGACATAGCATTAGAGTCGTATAATACGCCTCTAGACTGGACAGCAATTTCTAAATGTGTGACCGTACACTACGCGGACAAGAAGGACGTAGCGACACTCGAGTACCAGATGACAGGACTAATACAAGGAAAATCGACAGTACAGGAGTTTTACCAAGCCGTGTACTCGCATCTTTCACTGATCTTAAATAAGTTAGGCGGTTTAGATGTCGGAGGCGAAGCACTCAATTTACTAACGCAAACATATCGAGGTAAGGCGCTCGACAAATTCATAAAAGGCCTTAATGGCGATCTCCCAAGATTGTTAGGCATGAGAGAACCGACCCACTTGCCACAAGCTCTGCATCTATGCCTTAAATTGGAAAATCAAAAATTTCGTACGAACCACGCTCGAAATTTCAATAGCCAACCTACAAGGACTAACTTTCAATACCCAAAACCTCCTTTGCCCCGAGGAATCAACGCTTATAGAAACAGACAACCATTTTATCCAGAACTAGCCTACATTCTACGCCCACAAAATCCGTTTACCGTAAGAGCGAACAATAACGGAAGCAACCAAATTCTTAATAATCAACACAGACAACCAGCCCCGCGTCCATCCGCACCAAAGCCACCAGAGCCAATGGATGTTGATAGGAGTATCCGTTCTCAACAAGTTAACTATGCTAATAGCCAACGCAACATCAGTTCTTAGGTAAAAGACCAATAAATCCATCCTCTCAGCGGAATGTTCAACCTCTTAAGATCCAACGCAACTTTCACATTGGAACCGATGATAGCTCCTACTATGGTAACATAACAGGTTGGATGATAAGTCCCCGGTCTAATAAAGAAAAACATTTTTTGTCAAAATTCGTTTTTATTATTCAACATAGATCCCCTCAAGAGCGATACAACGATTATAACGACCTTCCAATTTTTTGATACCATTTTGGTAGTACTCCTTCGGTTTTGCCTCAAAATAGGCCTCAGTTTCGGCGATCACCTTTTCATTGCAGCCGAATTTTTCCCTGCGAGCATCCTTTTGAGGTCTGAGAACAAGAAAAAGTCGCTGGGGCCGGATCTGGAGGATACGGTGGGTGGGGAAGCAATTCGAAGTCCAATTCATGAATTTTTGCCATCGTTCTCAATGACTTGTAGCACGGTGCGTTGTCTTGGCGGAACAACACTTTTTTCTTCTTAATATGGGGCCGTTTTGCCGCGATTTCGACCTTCAAACGCTCCAATAACGCCATATAATAGTCACTGTTGATGGTTTTTCCCTTCTCAAGATAATCGATAAAAATTATTCCATGCGCATCCCAAAAATAGGGGCCATTACTTTGTCAGCGGACTTTTGAGTCTTTCCACGCTTCGGAGACGGTTCACCTGTCGCTGTCCACTCAGCCGACTGTCGATTGGACTCAGGATTGTAGTGATGGAGCCATGTTTCATCCATTGCCTCATATCGACGGAGAAAATCGGGTGTATTACGAGTTAACAGCTGTAAACACCGCTCAGAATCATTAATACGTTGTTGTTTTTGGGTGCTCGCGCGGCACCCATTTTGCACAGAGCTTCCGCATATCCAAATATTGATGAATGATGTGACCAAGACGTTCCTTTGATATCTTTAAGGCCTCTGCTATCTCTATAAACTTCATTTTACGGTCATTCAAAATCATTTTGTGGATTTTTTTGATTTTTTCCTCGGTAACCACCTCTTTCGGGCGTCTGCGTTCACCGTGCTCATTTCACCACGCTTGAATTTTGCATACCAATCAATTATTGTTGATTTCCCTGGGGCAGAGTCCGGAAACTCATTATCAAGCCAAGTTTTTGCTTCCAACGTATTTTTCCCCTTCAGAATACAGTATTTTATCAAAACACGAAACTCCTTTTTTCCATTTTTTCACAATAACAAAAGTTGCTTCACAAAAGACGCTCTATCTCACAAACTAATTGACTTACAGACGTCAAATTTTGACACGATTCATTTGGAGGTTGGTACTATATAAAAATAATATGCATTTAATACTAGCGATGCCATCTATGTGTCAGACCGGGGACTTATCAGCCAACCTGTTAGATGATGAGAAAGAGGATTACCATCAGACGGTACAAGAATACTATGAAATGACCCAAGAGGAAGAAATCGACAATTTAGATGAAGAATTTGACGATATTTTGAATGTCGAACGAAGAGCGGCGAAATACTCAAAATCCTTATTGATACCAGCTCAAGCAAAAATTATATCCAACCAAATCTTGTAAAAAAAGTAATTCCCAATAAGTTTCCATTCTATGCAAAGTCTGTAGCAGGAAACGTTCAAATAGATTCACATACGTATATTAATCTTTTTGGTCTTAAATTTTTCTTATTGCCCACTCTCATCATTTCATGGAATTTTTGGTAACGACAGTCTGAAAGCATTAGACGCAGTCATTTATACAAGTAACAACTGTATGGTCATTCGTGACAAGAAAACAATTCAAATCAAGCAACTCCTCAGCCAAAGCGTAAATTCGATTAAGCTGCAAGACGAACAAATAAATAGTAAACAGATAGAAATTATGCAAACCTTAGTCTCCTAATTTCCCTCACTTTTCTCAGAGTCAGATGAAAAATTGGCCTACACCACGAAAGTAATAGGAGAAATTCGTACATAAACCGACTCCCCAGTTTATACGAAATTTTATCCCTATCCAGCTTCATTAAAGCAGGAAGTCGAGAGTCAAGTCGAAAAAATGACGGAATTATAGGACCGTCGAGGTCGCCATACAATTCTCCAGTATGGATCGTCAATAAGAAACCCGACTCTCAGGGAAACAAACTATTTCGAATGGTGATAGATTATAGAAAATTGAATACTGTAACGATTTCGGACAGGTATCCCATTCCGGAAATATCGGACGTATTGGCGAAATTAGGGAACAGTAAATATTTTTCGGTGTTAGATCTCAAAAGCGAATTTCAACAAATCCCGCTCAAAAACTCTGATATATAAAAGACTGCATTTTCTATAAACAACGGCAAATACGAGTTCACTCGTTTACCGTTCGGTTTGAAAAACGCGCCGTCAATATTTCAACGCGCGCTTGACGATATCCTTCGTGATTTTATAGGAAGGACATGCTATGTGTACATCGACATAGTCATTTATAGCAAATCTGATGAAGATCATATTAGAGATATCGAAACCGTATTTAAGACCTTAGAAGATGCTAACATGAAAATCCAACTGGATAAATGTCATTTCTTCAAGGAAGAGGTAGAATTTCTGGGATTTGTAGTATCGCAGGCAGGTGTTAAGACCAACCCAAAAAAAGTCGAGGCTATAACAAATTTCCCACAACCCCGAACTCTGAAAGAGCTTCGATCCTTCTTAAGCTTATCCGACTATTATCGCCGCTTCATAAAGGACTATGCTAAATTAGCGAAACCTCTCACGTCGCTTCTCAGAGGAGAAGAAGGTCATGTATCTAAAAGACAGTCTTCGAAAGTCATTGTAGACTTAAACGAAGAAGCCATAGAGGCCTTTAACAAAATAAAGAACTCCTTGGTATCAGAAGATTTATTGCTATCCTACCCAAACTATGAAGAATATTTTTAGCTAACTACTGATGCGTCAGAGTTCGCTCTTGGTGCAGTCCTCTCACAAAAGGATAAGCCAATCACTTTCATTTCAAGAACACTAAGCAAGACTGAAGAACATTACGCAGCGAATGAGAAAGAAATGTTTGCCATTATTTGGGCACTTAATTCGCTTCGAATTTTTCTATATGGCGCAGCGAAAGTCAAAATTTTTATCGACCATCAGCCTCTATATGCTCTAAGCAACAAAAACAACAACAACAAGATGAAACGATGGAAGGCTATACTAGAAGAATATGATTATGAATTATTCTATAAGCCAGGGAAAAGTAATGTGGTAGCTGACGCCCTTTCAAGAGTACCAGCAGAATCATCAATTAATTCAATGTCTAAAATGACACACAGCGATGATATTTCTTCTCACAATCTCATTTATAGCGTAGAAACTCCTATAAATGTTTTTAAAAATCAAATAATTTTCGACTCCACGTTGCCATCCCAATATAAATTTGAAATAGTTTTTTCCGACCGTACATAGACACCTAATTTCAAAAGTAGAGTACTGGGTATACTATCAACTAGTTTCAACCTTAAAGAAATACCTTAACCCTTCAGTAGTAAATGGCATTAAGGCTCCTGAAGCACTGATGGGAAAAATCCAGGAAATTTACCCGGACCACTTCTCAAAATATCGAATAAGGTTCACAAACCTCCAAGTGGAAGATGTGAAAAACGAACAACACGAAGAAATAATCATTAGCACACATAAAAGAGCTCACAGAAATGGAAAGGAAAATAGGGCACAAATTCTGGAAAATTTTTATTTTCCCCGTATGAACCATAAGATTAATGGCATAGTGAAGCAATGCACAGTTTGTAAGGAAAATAAGTACGATAGGCACCGGCCAAAACCAGTACTTAAAGAAACTCCAATTCCTACATACGCCGGAGAAATCCTCCATATTGATATTTATATAACGGAAAATCACCTTGTCCTTACAGCATTGGATAAATTTTCGAAATACGCCAAATGCAAGCTCATTAAATCAAGGAATATTGAAGACGTTAGAGAGCCTATAAGAAAACTAATTTTCTTATATGGTGTGCCAAAAATAGTAGTATTCGATAATGAACCATCCTTTAATTCAGAAGCAATAACATTTATGCTACAGGATACGCTAGGGATAAAAATATATAAAGCCCCACCCTACACAAGTACTCAGGTAGAACGCTTCCATTCTACATTGACAAAAATTATGCGCTGCTTGAAAAGTCAACGCACAAATTACACATTTCGTCAACTCCTAGACAGGGCGACTTATGAATACAACTATACCATTCACAGTACGACAGGACAGAGACCACTTGAAGTATTTTACGGACGACGAGTTAGCACAAACCCCGAAACGTACGAAAAAGCTCGACAGGAGACACAATTTATGTTAGAAACAATAAGCGTTTAGGAACGAAATTGTCACCAAAATTTAGAAAAGAAGTTGTTAAGGAAAATCATTCCACAACAATTATTACTGAGTCAGGAAGAGTTGTCCACAAAAGTAAGTTCACCTCCCTTCCTCATTTTATAGAATACTCTTGACCCTCCATTCATCTTTCGCCAGCGAACTACAAGTGTTTAATCACACACTATCGCATCTCGTGTCAATTAATGACGGACAAGGAAGAATCCAGAACGGTACTTTTAAAAGATAATCCACATAGTGGAATTAGACCGATACTGGAATTTGACAGATAACATACGGACAGAAATTGAAACCACCATCCCCAATTCCAATCCCTTTTACCCACTCCTGATTCATGAATTATCCCAGGTTCGTGATATTTTTGAACTTTTAGCACCAACAGATCAGACTAGAAATAAGAGAGCTATTAACATACTTGGAACTGCATGGAAATACATCGCAGGATCCCCCGATCGCGACGATTATGAATTAATAACAAATACGCTAAATGAATCATTAAAAATATTAATCAACAAATGTAAAGGTATTATATAATAAAAAGAAAATAATGAGCAACAAAGTTTATACTGATGTAATTTTGAAACCTGTAAAAAGAAATGGCAAAATTGTAAATGTTAAATATAAAGAAATAATGAAGAATAATAATGAAACATATGGAATCTTAAATGCATGCTCTAAAATAAATGACGTAAAGATTTGTAAATTGAACCAATTAGTGGAACATATTTGATCAAATTCCACAACATAACTGTAAAATAAATAACAAACTTTACAGAAATTTGGAAGCTCCCCATATGGACGTTTCTCCATCGTCAATTCAACAAACCCCAATTGAAAACGAATTTGTAAATCTCTTATCTTTGGAAATGTTGAACTACGTTCATATTAATAACACTAAGAAAATATACGAAATTAAATCAGACTTTGTTACTACAAAATACATAC
Organism: Haematobia irritans; assembly: GCF_050003625.1. Classification (NCBI taxonomy): domain Eukaryota; kingdom Metazoa; phylum Arthropoda; class Insecta; order Diptera; family Muscidae; genus Haematobia; species Haematobia irritans. The sequence continues at coordinate 111,494,645 of NC_134398.1, read as the reverse complement.
ATTTTTCTGTTGGGAGTTGTGCTAAAAGTTTGCACAGTATTGTTCTTTTTCCTTGTTGCCCTTGTGATATTTCATTAATACAGATATTTACATAGCGGTCCTCCAAATACTCTTATATGTATGCGTACATATATGACGTATTACTTCAGTGGAGACATATCTGTTGTTATTGTATGTGTAAATGTCATCTCCAACTAATTGCCCATGACATTCTTTTGTTTTAATGTAAATCGATCTCTTAAGCCGGCCGCTTCGCTACTCCCGTGACCAAAGTGATAACCAATTGGAAACAACAACAAAGTGAAATGAAAAATAGAAAAATATTTGAAATAGAAAATCAGAACTAAACAGTGAATTAAACGAAAGTTTAGAACATTAAAAAAAAAAAAAAAAAAAAACAATTATTATAAAGGGTGATTTGTTAAGAGCTTGATAACTTTTTAAAAAAAAAAAACGCATAAAATTTGCAAAATCTCATCGGTTCTTTATTTGAAACGTTAGATTGGTCCATGACATTTACTTTTTGAAGATAATTTCATTTAAATGTTGACCGCGGCTGCGTCTTAGGTGGTCCATTCGGAAAGTCCAATTTTGGGCAACTTTTTCGAGCATTTCGGCCGGAATAGCCCGAATTTCTTCGGAAATGTTGTCTTCCAAAGCTGGAATAGTTGCTGGCTTATTTCTGTAGACTTTAGACTTGACGTAGCCCCACAAAAAATAGTCTAAAGGCGTCAAATCGCATGATCTTGGTGGCCTACTTACCGGTCCATTTCTTGAGATGAATTGTTCTCCGAAGTTTTCCCTCAAAATGGCCATAGAATCGCGAGCTGTGTGGCATGTAGCGCCATCTTGTTGAAACCACATGTCAACCAAGTTCAGTTCTTCCATTTTTGGCAACAAAAAGTTTGTTAGCATCGAACGATAGCGATCGCCATTCACCGTAACGTTGCGTCCAACAGCATCTTTGAAAAAATACGGTCCAATGATTCCACCAGCGTACAAACCACACCAAACAGTGCATTTTTCGGGATGCATGGGCAGTTCTTGAACGGCTTCTGGTTGCTCTTCACTCCAAATGCGGCAATTTTGCTTATTTACGTAGCCATTCAACCAGAAATGAGCCTCATCGCTGAACAAAATTTGTCGATAAAAAAGCGGATTTTCTGCCACTGATTTTGGTAATAAAATTCAATGATTTGCAAGCGTTGCTCGTTAGTAAGTCTATTCATGATGAAATGTCAAAGCATACTGAGCATCTTTCTCTTTGACACCATGTCTGAAATCCCACGTGATCTGTCAAATACTAATGCATGAAAATCCTAACCTCAAAAGAATCACCCTTTACTTACCATCACCTAAAATACTTACCTAGTGTTACTTACATCTAATCATAAAATAAAATATAAACTTACCTCTAGTATTGCACATGGAAAAATTATTGCACATTGTAAATAGTATTGCACATGGAAAAATTATTGCAAATTGTAAATAGTATTGCACATTGTGAAAATTATTGAACATTTTCTAAAACTTAAACCTAAAAGTGTAATTGTTTTGTACTTCCCTAAACTTGAATTTCATATACTTATAACCTAGTGCTTATACTTACCAACTACATTGAACTTACCCTTGTATATTGTACCAGTGAAACTTAAATAAACCAAAACCTAGAAATTGAACATTAACAACACATCTTACCCCGTTTATTGAAAAGGAAACCTCGGTAAGAAACATTTGGTCCATTCGAAGCCGAATCGTGATTTTTCTTAAAAATAAATTTGCAGTACAAATAACAAATAATTTGAGTGACATTAAATAACGTGGTGGACATTACATTGTGCGACAAAAACAAATAATTTTTTGTAACACTTAAAGTAGTAAAATTATTTTTTGTTTAAAAAATTAAAAAAACTTAAAACAAATTTGTGGACTAGTGCTGAAAAAAACAAAAATTTGTAAAATTGGGCTAAAAAGTGTATTAAAGTGTGTATCAAAAAGTGGTTGCCATCAAAATGGTGAATTTTTTGTTTTTCTTACACTGATTTTTTTTTAAGTAAAAATATAAACAATTTTCATAAACATTGTGAAAGAACAATTAAACAAACAGTGCAAGAACAATTAAACAAACAAAAAATCGGTGCGTTATCGGTTACACAACAAATATAAAAATTTTAACAAATTTTGCCTGCAAATTTGATTCCGTTGCAACGGTAAAACAGCGCTGGAGACCAAACAATTTGGACATTGGCGCGCACTAACACAGATCACATACCCACACAACATACACATATACCACACATTTTCATACACATCTACAAAGTGTGTACTAGAGGTGTGCGCGTGACACGAAATTTTCGTGACACGCGTGATTCACGCGTGAGTCACGTGATTCGTGAATGAAATTTTGACCAAATCACGTGAATGTGCGTGAATGGGACTGAACAAAAATGTGTCGTGCGTGATCGTGCGTGAACATCAAATTCTGTTCGTGAATGTGCGTGAGTAAATTCTTTTTAAAAATCACGCTCACGACAAAATTCACGTTCACGAAAAAATTCACATTCACGAACAATTCACGCTCACGACAAAATTCACGCTCACGAAGAAATTCACGTTCACGAAGAAATTCACATTCACGAAAACTTCACACTCACGATGACATTCACGTTCACGAAAAAATTCACGTTCACGAAAAATTCACGCTCACGATGAAATTCACATTCTTATTGTGCAAAATGTTAAGCAAAGTGGGGTAAAACTCTGGCTTCTGGGGCCATATAAGTTCATATCGGGCGAAAGCTATATATGGGAGCTATATCTAAATCTGAACCGATTTCAACCAAATTTGGCACGCATAGTTACAATGCTAATTCTACTCCCTATGCAAAATTTCAACTAAATCGGAGCAAAAAATTGGCCTCTGTGGGAAAATAAGTGTAAATCGGGCGAAAGCTATATATGGGAGCTATATCTAAATCTGAACCGATTTGGCTGATATTTGGCAAGTTTTTCGAGACTCATAAAATATTCGGATGTACGGAATTTGAGGAAGATCGGTTGATATACACGCCAATTATGACCAGATCGGTGAAAAATATATATGGCAGCTATATCTAAATCTGAACCGATTTTTTCCAAAATCAATAGGGATCGTCTTTGAGCCGAAACAGGACCCTATACCAAATTTTAGGACAATCGGACTAAAACTGCGAGCTGTACTTTGCACACAAAAATACACCAACAGACAGACAGACGGACAGACAGACAGACAGACAGACAGACATCGCTAAATCGACTCAGAATTTAATTCTAAGACGATCGGTATACTAAACGATGGGTCTCAGACTTTTCCTTCTTGGCGTTACATACAAATGCACAAACTTATTATACCCTGTACCACAGTAGTGGTGAAGGGTATAATAATGATTGAACATTTTTACATTTTTAAATTGAAAACATACTTCCAAATAAAAAATTAATAATTTTCGGAAATAATTGGTTTCATTGGTTTATTAAATTTTGGCTTAGATGTAAAAAAAATAATTCTATATAGTATAATTATAATATATGTAATTATAATATAATAAAAAATAAAATAAGTAAACAATAACACTATAAATCATTGATTGCCTCAATTAAAAATTAATTAAGTTTTTCGGCCAAAATCAATCCAAATTTTAATTGAATTTATATATTGATTTGATTAAAATGTTAATTGTATCTGTTAATTTTTTAATTGAGTACGTTTTCAACTTCAGATTTTTAATTAGAAATATTTTGGCGAATTTGTGTGGGTAGCTCATTTGTATCACGAGCGAGAGTGAGTAAGTTTTTAAGTTCGTACTCATTCGTGAATTACATTTTTTCGTTTGTTTTGTAAGTATAATAGTCGTGAACGTGCGTGAGTTGCATTTTACATCGTGAGCGTGCGTGAATAGTTTTTTTTTTAATCGTGAGTGTGTGGAAGTACGTTTCATTGTTCGTGAACGTGCGTGAGTAGTTTTTTTTCGAATCGTAGTGTGCGAATCGTGAGTGTGCGAATCGTGAGTGTGGATATATCAACTCACGCGTATCCCGTCGTGAGCGTGCGGTAGTCACTATTCTGCAATCGTGAGTGTTTATCTTTGCAGGATTTTGGTTCGTGAACGTGAGTGAGCGTGAATCAATAAAAACCTTCGTGCGTGAATGTTACGAATTCATTCGTGAGCGTGCGTGAGTGTGAGCAATTCCAAAACGGGCGTGCGTGATCGTGCGTGAATGTTACGAATTCATTCGTGAGCGTGCGTGAGTGTGAGCAATTCAAAAACGGGCGTGCGTGATCGTGCGTGAATGACATTTTGAATTTGTGAGCGTGCGTGAAAACTCCCTCACGCGCACACCTGTAGTGTGTACCTATCTTTTTTCCTTATATACATCCACGCCACATAGACGAGGATACATTGATCGGCTTTTGACTCTCCCTTCACTGGTATATAAGAGAACCTTCTGGAGATCTATTTATGACCCTTTATGGTGTGCGTGTTTTGTATCACAGACTAGTCAACAAAAAATTGTTTGTCATTTTTGTGGATGGCACTTTGACCCGAAAAGAAAAAAGGAATAATTTTGTTTCGAGACTCCTTTGTAAAACCCTTTGACACATACCAACTGTTGTAACTTCTTGATTCGCTACACTCAAAAAAAAAAAATACTCTGGTTGAATAATTATTATTATATGCCCATGACGTATGAAAATTCATCTCCTTGATTGCTACAATGAACTAAAAGCATTTTTGCGAAATAATCAAAGCGGAATTTGAAAATTATATGTGAAAGAAAAAATTATTTCGAGATAAATCTAAATTTCATCCAAGTCAGAGACCCTTGATTTGTCGAAATTTACAAATTGTTGTAGACATTTTTGAAAATATTGTCTTTTTTATTTTCTTGTTTGGCTATTTGAAAATTTGCGCAAGTTTGACTCGACGATTTCCTCACCAGTTGGGAGAATCAAGTCGTTAAAATTGATACACAAAAAGAAAATATTTTGTTGATTTAGAATTTTGCAAAATTTTATTTTGAAAATTTTACATTTTTTACATTTCATGTGTTGCAAATACAAATTTATTTGTGCCGCTTGTTAAAATTTACTTCCGCTCGTCTTTTTGCTCATCAGTCTAATATTTTCAATTCGATTGGTAAAATTTGCGCCGTTGACCCGAATTATTCAAAGTACATATTTTTGTGTAAATTTCTCATACTTAGGTCTGGTTTTCTGTTTGCTGAAGTGACCCAAGTCTAATTTTGTTGAAATTTAATATTGTGGGAAGTTTGACTCTCAAAATTTATACCCGTTTTTATTGAATTTGTACATCTCTCCTGCTGAAATAATTTTGTGGTTTGATATTAACATGGACTCGTCAATAAAATCTTTTAACGCACATCGGCTTGAGCGATCTGGAAATCGGATTTTACCTTTTCATTTCTGGAAAAGAATTTTAATCACTGAATCGCGGCTTACGGCTCATGTTTGTCTTCTCAAGCTTTCGGTTGTTTGAAAACTTTGAAGTAAGATAATTCGACTCACAATGGATAGAACCAAAAGCGAAAAATTTGCGAATAGCTTTAACGATTTAAATGATTTTGAAAGCACATACGCCGTTGCAAAGACAACGGAAAATGTTCGTGAGTTCGGTCCGTGCGGAAATTGAAAGTTTATGGTCCAATATAAAGAAATCGTATTTGGATTGTCGAGATCATGTGCCATTGGAAGGTGAGAAACCAATCGACAAAACAAAATTACGCGCCCATTATAGTGAAGCAATGGAAACTTACAAACGAATTATGAGTTCAGTTAATGCGGATATTTTGGCCTTAAAAGATAATGCCGCCAAAGATGAATCGTTATCTCAGATTTTGATTTTGCTTCAGGTTTAAGGCTTCCACCTTGCGACACAGACAAATTTAAGGGTGGTTATACTACGTGGCCATCATTACGGGACCTTTCACTGCTATTTATATCAAAAATTGAAGATTGGGCAATGTTGAAAAACTTTTCCATTTAACACAGAAAACGGCGGGAGAGGCAAGGGAAATTATAAGCAATGTTCCACTTACTAATGAGGGTTTCACATTGGCATGGAAAAATTTAATAGACAGATATGAAAATAATAGAATGCAAGTAAATGAACAGCTGAAATTATTGTTCAACGTGCCAAATGTTACTTTAGATTCCAGCCAATCTATTCAAAAATTACAAAGAACTGTAAATAGTTGTATGCAAACATTGGAGACTCTTGGAGTTGAAGTGAAGGAATGGGACCCAATTTTAATTTATTTGTGTTCTTCGAAATTACCACGATCTTTCCTTGAAGAATTCGAAAATTCATTGGAAGATTGTAAAGTTTTGCCAAGTTGAAATACGTTTGACAAATTTCTCAAACATAAATTCAAGACACTTGAGTCTGTGCACACTCAAAAAAAATCGCTTCTGTAACATATACTCCCAAACATATTTTGCTTCAAGCATATAAATTTTTGGGTATTGCCCAAACATTTATATGTTTGATTTCTTCCAATATATAATATGTTTGAAAGCATATTGGTCTAAACAATATAACATGTTTGGGTAGTCTAAGTTCCAAACATTTTGTATTTTCCATCCAAATTTAATAATGTTTTCTTCCAAAAAACTATATGTTATTATGTGAACATATAATATGTTTGGAGGCATTTTGGACCCAAAAATATTATATGTTGAGAAGAATTTTCTCCCAAAGAATATTGTGCTCAACATTTTTTTTCTGCCTAATTGTATATTGCCTCACATTTTTTTTTCACTTCCATGAGTTTGTTAGTTCTTAGCACCTTTTTCTGTAATACAAACATTGTAGAAGAAATTATTAAATTTTATATTTTTTTCAATTTTACCTTTTGCCGGACGGGGATTCGAACAGCGGACCACACAGTTTGTAAGCCAGCACACTAACCACTCGGCTACGTAGCTGTTATGGTCATTAAGATATAATTATCGTTATAAGTTATATTTATATAGCATAGCTTGCGGCGCCCACGAGCCGATGCAAACATAACATTGTTTAACAACATAATATTGTTAAACATACATTTGTTGGCAGCGTGGTTGGTCGTCCGCCTTGCGTGACAGGGGTCCTGGGTTCGATCCCTGCTTCGACCAACACCATTTTTTTTTAAATATATTTTTTAACATATATTCCAGATTCGTTCGGAAGTTCCTGAAAAGGTGTTCAGCATTACATACTATTATATTAAATTTTTACTACGAAATTGTAAAGTGTGTTTTATAAAAGACTTAAAGTCAGAATAGAAAAATGCTTGATATAAACGAAATGGACTGAGTTCAAATCAAATATTATTTTTTTATTGCAAAAATAAAAATTGTGTAACAAATAAAGGTTTTTGTATACAAGTTTAAAATTTTCGAAGAAATTCAAAAACTCTTACAAAAGAAGAACGTGAATTCGAGTATATAAAAATATTTTTCCATCGAATCCTAAGGTTAACGATATCCATTCAAAAGCACATTATATTTAAATTCTAAACAGTAATTTTACAACAGCACATAAATTTATTTTGGTGTGAACAATTGTTTGCTAGCATGTAACACCATTAATTAAGAAATACAAATAAATATGAATTTTTATTAACGAATAATTTTGTACTTAATTTAATTCTTAAGGCCGGTATAAATTGGTATTATCGCGTTAAAATGGCCATGTTTACCCCTTTACTTTTCTTTAATAATTTCTTTTAAAGAAAATAAACTTATTCAATTGTTGCTTTGGATCTTACCCCACCATGTTATAATACAATTTACCGGAAAAAGTTGTAATGTTATTCTGGTTTTGCCGCTAAAATGAGAAATAATTTTAGCGGCAAAACTCGAACTCAATGCTCGCTTTTATTTTCGAAAAAATCCGTCAACTCCTCTTCGACTACTCATTAATAAAGAGGAACTAATCTTTGTTTTTATAGATCTTACTCTTTAATTTTTCACTGTTTCGCCCTGTTTTCATTTTACTTTCACAACTCTAAAAAGAGTGCACTGAAAAAATATTGTCGTGTGGCCAAAGAGTTCATGTCCTTAAAATAAGAATACAACTTTTGCTTAGCTTAGAAGACGCATTTCTCTAATATAAAGTTTTTTCCATGTTCAACGGTCGATACTTTCAATGAAGTCGTGTTGTCGTTATAATTAAGTGATTTGACTTAAAAATGGGTATCATAACATGAAAGAACAAATTTTTGGACTAAGGTCAACTTGACTTTAATAATTTAAAAAAAAATCTTTAAAATGAAAGAAACTGTCTTTAAATTTGTTGCATTTTTGCATCTTGACTACAAGGCAAAAATCATTAAAAAATAGGATATGTTTTTCAATACTTTATTTTAAAGACATTTTTTAGTTGAAACATAGCATAATTTCTACTGGAAGTCTTGTTTTTAACGGACATTTTATAGCATATTGTTACGTTTTTATATTTAGGCGTTTTTAATTACCCGACAATTAAAACACAGTTCTTTTAAATAACGACAATTTACAATTTATTTACTATGGCTTCACACTTTACAATTCGTTCACACTGAAGTTATTCGTTTGACGCTTTAATTAAGACTGACTCGTTAGCAGCATGTGAGCGCTTTTATATATGACAGTGTGGCAATACGAGAACATTCTGGTAGCACTACAATATTCTGGCAACGCCAGAACATTCTTAGACAATGCTAGAAGGATCTACGACCATTAAGTTATTCGTCTGGTGGCTGCCAAACACATACACACTCACATAGATATATGCTCGCATTACTACAACAACAATGACTCCAACAAGTCCAACAAGTGATAGCGAAATTTTATCGTTACAATTTGTAATTTTAAATTAACGGAAACTAATTTAAATAAACTTATATCTATAATTATCAAATTCGTAACACTGCCTCCCGCTTAAGCCTGTTCGTCCCGAACAGGCACAGAACCTGTTCCGTAAGGAGCCAATCGTTCCAGATGTACAACTTTCATCTTTGATCTAGGGCTGTCGTCCTTCTGAATCCGGTATACAACATCATTAATCTTCTTGATGACTTTGTATGGGCCTTCCCACTGTGTTTGCAGTTTAGGACACAATCCTTTCTTTCGTTGCGGGTTAAATAGCAGAACCAATTCTTCTTCTTGGAAGCCCTCAGTATTTACAGCACGATCGTATCTCGCCTTCATTCTGTTGCTGACCATTTTTATTTTGTTGCGCACTGATTCGTGAACTTCACCGAAAGTGTTTGGGATGTCGTTTCTGTTTTCTTCCATGGCGAGCTCATTAGGTTTAGCGCCGAATATCAGATCTCCAGGCAACTTCAACTCAGTTCCGAATAGAACATTGGCCGGTGTTCGAGAGGTGGAATCATGAATGGCAGATCTATACGGCAGCAAAAACTTTGGTATATGCTCGTCCCAGTCCCTCTGGCCGTTGTCCACTACTTTTCGAAGATGTTCCTCCAGAGTGCGATTAAACCTTTCTACCATGCCATCGGATTGTGGATGTAATGGCGTAGTCCTCGTTTTCTTGATACCAAGGGATTCACACATCTCTTTGAATATGGCCGATTCAAAATTTCTTCCCTGGTCTGAGTTAATCTCGGACCGCACACCGTAGCGACATATCCAGTTTTTGTTGACCACATCCTCAATCGTTTTTGCCTCTTGGTTTGGAATTGCATACACCTCCGGCCATTTGCTGAAGTAATCCATGACCACAAGGACATAACGGTTTCCAGAATCACTTACTGGGAAAGGGCCTGCCACGTCCATTGCTATTCTTTCAAACGGCGCTCCTGGTCTATATTCTTGCATAGGACCTCGACTTTTCCTTGTTGGACCTTTCGCCTTCATGCACTTCTCGCAATTGGCTACCCATTCAGCAATTGATTTCTGGCATCCAACCCAGTAGAATCGTTGCTTCACTTTCGCGGCTGTTTTTGTTATTCCCAGATGACCTCCACTGAGACCATTATGGAACTCCGCCAAAACGTCTCTTATTTTGGAATCCGGTACGATGATCAAATTTCGGCTGCTCTTGCCATCTTCGCTTTCCCATTTACGTTGCAGGCATCCATTGACTAGAACTAAACTATCCCATTGGGCCCAGTATGATTTCATAAGTGGACTTTCGGCTGCGATGTCTTTCTTGCTGGGTTTCTTATTTTCTTCTTTTGCCGAAATAATTTTTCTCAGAATGGGATCTTTACGTTGCTCTGTTGGCCACTCTGTGCCAGATTCGATGTGTAACTGCCTGACATTTACAACTGTCTCCTTTGGTTCAGCCTTCGAGTATCGTCTGCTTTCTACATTGCAATGCCGTCGTGTCAAGGCTTGATCAATAACTTGTTTGCCACCTTTTCTATTATCCGCAAAATTTGAATTTGAGTCGCTTGGCTTTGTGGTCGCCTTCTTCTGATTATTGTTTAATGGAGATGGCGAGATTGACTCCGACGTTTTACGCCACGCTTTACATTCCCGGGAAAGATGTCCAGCCTTATCACAGTTATAGCATTTTATTCTAGATTTATTTGCCTGCTGCTTCATTTCTTGCATTATCTGCTTTAGAGCCTCTTTTACCAATTCAATGACCGACTTCGATTCTTCACACTCGGTCTCTACTCTGCTTACTTTGTGAATTTGAGGCCGTGCCAGCAATCTCGCAGTTTCTTGCGCAAGTGCAAATGTTACAGTTTCTGCGAATGTAGCCTTTTGTGACGCATATGTTGCACATTTTATGTCTGGGTCTCGAATGCCATTCACAAAGGTCTCAATTTTGATGCGGTCCACAAGTGGGTGACTCTCTCCTGGGTATGTCAGTAGCACCAACCGCTCAACTTCTGTTGCAAAGTCTTGTAGAGTCTCGTTTGATTTCTGGACTCTACCTCTTAATTCCATTCTAAAGATGTCTTGCTTATGTTCTCCACCATACTTGCGTTGTAGTGCAGCTATTACTTCGTTATAGTTATTTCTGGAAGAAGTTGGGATACTTTGTATTACATCGGCAGCATTACCCTTCAATGCCAACAGAAGTTCAATTGCTCTGTTGTTGTCATTCCACATGTTTCTGGATGCCACCGTCTCAAATTGGAATTTGAAAACATCAAACGAAGATGAGCCATCAAAAACAGGAGTTTTGATTTTTGGGCCCTCGATTACGCGCACTGAACCACCTTTCATTTCCAGTTCTGACATTTTTTTCTCCAGGTGTAGAAATTTTTCATCGTGAACCACAAATTTCTTGTCCAATTCCACAATTTGACTTTCAATGTGGTCTACGCGTTTCTCCATACCTTCCGAAATTTGTTGTAACTTTTCATTAAGATTTCTAGAATTTTCGTCAAATTTCTCCACCAAAAGAAGAGAATTTTCTTTCATTTTTCTAGAATTTTCTTCCATTTTTCTAGAATTTTCTTCCATCATTTTGCTCAAAACATTGAGCATTGATGTGTAATCCACAACACTCGAAGCCACAGATGGAGTTTCTACACTGCTTGTATTGACGAGTATTGATTCATCAATGTCTTCCTTATAATCAAACTCATGCGTCGCTATGTCCATATTACGCCGTTCAAACTCTTCCAGTAGACGCTTTTGAAGCTGGGCCTTATTGCCTGTTGTCGGCAGCTCCAGTTTGCTCAATTCCTTTTTTAAGTCTTCCACACGAAGCTCATTAAACTTCATTGTAGATTTTTTCGTTATTTCACTTCCGACACCAACTGTTACGTTTTTATATTTAGGCGTTTTTAATTGCCCGACAATTAAAACACAGTTCTTTTAAATAACGACAATCTACAATTTATTTACTATGGCTTCACACTTTACAATTCGTTCACACTGAAGTTATTCGTTTGACGCTTTAATTAAGACTGACTCGTTAGCAGCATGTGAGCGCTTTTATATATGACAGTGTGGCAATACGAGAACATTCTGGTAGCACTACAATATTCTGGCAACGCCAGAACATTCTTAGACAATGCTAGAAGGATCTACGACCATTAAGTTATTCGTCTGGTGGCTGCCAAACACATACACACTCACATAGATATATGCTCGCATTACTACAACAACAATGACAATAGACAATGAGATGAAATGAGAATGTAGAATAACAAAGCAAAGGGGTTGCTATTCTATGAGAGAGTAAGAACTAACATTTCGGTAAGCAAACAAAGAACATAAAAGAAATTCAGGAAAATACTAGAAAATGAATAGATGATTCCAACAAGTGATAGCGAAATTTTATCGTTACAATTTGAAATTTTAAATTAACGGAAACTAATTTAAATAAACTTATATCTATAATTATCAAATTCGTAACAATATGAAAAAAGCTGAAAAAGCGAAAAATTGAAATGTGCTTCGTAGAGTCAAGTACACAAAACCCCATTTAAAAGAGAATTGTGTCTTAAAAGCATCCTTACTTGTATTCTCCGCTTCTTTGGTTCGGAATCAATACAAAAATTGTTAAAGTGGAGACACAATCTTTGGAACCGGACATGCTTTTTGTTCAGTGTATAGTGCCCTTTCGTTAGTTTTTATGAACATCCCTTTAATTACCTTTGTTTGAATATTTTGACTTACTCGTCCTACGTTCCGATTTGTTTTGACGAAACAAAAAAATTGTGCCCGTAATGCGAAAATGATAAACAAAACTCATGCTCCTTTTTTCAAATATATTTTATCTTGGTTCCGAATGAATTTTCTCTCCGAATACTCATTTTAATATTTTACTTAAGCATATACAATTTTTGACGAAGTCTTATATCACAACATATATATATATGTTTACTCATAATATGTAAATTCATACTTGTTTATATTCACACGTAGTATTTTTCCTATATATAATGAAATTTTCTTTGTGTATATATATTTGTAATGCCCCAATTGGTTACTTTCATTATTTTACTTCCAGCATACACTTTGTCTCTCTTTGTAAACACATATATGTTTATGGGCTATTTCTAAATTAATATATGTTTGAATCCAAGCATATTATATTTACAAACATTTCATGTCCCAAACATAATATGTTCTAGCATATTAATATACACTTAGCCCATAAAGTCTGCGTTCACCATATATTTTTTATTCAAATGATGTCAAAACATGATATAAATATTATAATGGACCAATTTATTTTTCATGTATTTTTTGAATATATTCTTGAACATAAAAAATTAACAAAAATTTATATGAACTCATTTTAGTTTTAAAGATAACGGGATGTAAGTGCTATAAGTAGTATATAAAGGAACCAAAAAGTCTGCGTTCAGTCACTTAAAAGTAAATTAAAGATTCAATATTTATATGATACATAAACATTAGTATCTGGTAGGATAGCCCCGCTGTTTTAACACTTCATTCAGTCTATTCGGCATCGAATTTACCAACTTCTCTGTTTCTTCGGATGTTATCTTCGCCCATTCTGCTTTTATGACGTTCTTCAATGTTTCTTTACTTGTGATCACATTTTGACGAATTTTTTTCTCTAACAGGTCCCAAAGATGCTCTATAGGGTTCAGATCGGGTGATTGTGGGGGTGTTCTAAGCTGTCTTGGAGCATTGTACAAGAGCCAAAGCCTTACTATTTCCGCCGTGTGCTTTGGATCGTTATCCTGTTGGAACCAAAACGTGTTGGCTAGACTCAGGTCTTCCGCACTTTTTTTTAAATTTTGTTTTAAAATGTTTAAATAGCCCCATTTATCCATCGTCGATTCAATAAATTCGAGCTGACCCACACCAGAAGCCGCCATGCATCCCCACACCATAACTCCTCCTCCTCCATGTTTCACGGTGCCAAACAAGATTTTGTTTTTCAAGCGCAGTGCCCACTTTTCTCCAAACAATTTGACGGCTTTTAATGCCAAATATACAGAATTTGCTTTCGTCCGAAAAAATTACTTGTTTCCAAAACTCTGGCGGTTTATTTATATAGTTATGAGCAAACTCAATACGCTTTCGTCTGTTTGTTTTCGTCTAGCCACTCTACCATGATACCCAGCTTTTCGCAATACTTTCCTGGCGGTTTCCGCACAAATATTCTTTTTAAATGCCTCTCTTACATTCTCAACAATTTTTGATGATGTTACACGAGGATTAATCTTCACAACCTTAATTATCTTTCGCTCCTCACGCTGCGATAATATTTTTGGACGACCAGGCCTCGGCTTCGATGTTAAAATTCCTGTTTCTTTGAAATTATTTACAACTCGTTGCACAGATGAATATGTTCTCCCAACTGTTTTGCCAATTTTTCTAAAACTATTTCCTTCTTTCCATAATTTTATAATTATTTTTCGTTCATCAACGCCAATTTCTTTACCCTTTCTTTCCATTTTTAGTATTATTACGAACTGCACTAAAAAATGTGCATAGGAACTTGTTAGCGATCTAATGTAATAAGAATGACTATAAAATGGCAGAAATAATGTAAAAAGTCTCAAAATGTAACGGTAATGTCGCAGCAGAAAGAGTGAACGCAGACTTTTTGGTTCCTTCATTCGCTTCGTGCAACTCTTTTGTCGCGCCATCTTTAAACAAAGAGAGAGTGTTGAGTGTTTTTTTCTTTTGTTTTGACCTATAGTACGTAAACTATACATTTATAAACAAATCTTTTCTCTATAACATATATTTCGCATTTTTATCTGAGCATTCATAAAAATGTATAATGTGAACGCAGACTTTATGGGCTAAGTGTATATGTCCCAAACATATTAGCTAGTTTATGAACATTATGTGTTTGCACTCAAAAATATTGTGTTTAAAAATTTGAGTTCCAAGCATATAATGTTTATACCCAAACATATGAAAAACAGTCTTTCTCGTCCGTGTGGGTAATATTAAATCAATTCATAATAAACATAATCAACAGAATTTCGATGGCGGTCGAAACAGACAAGACAAAACCAAATTCGTAAATAGCTTTCATACTAATGTATCGCAAAAATCACAATTTGATGGAAAACGTAAACCCATTTTAAAGTCGTCAGTTACACAGCCGAATCAAAACAATCAGAATCCCAGTTGTCAGTTGTGCAAGGCAACACATTTTATACGGAATTGCCCTAAATTTGTTGAAAAATCTATAAACGATAGAATTCATGTCATAAAAGTATCTCATCTTTGTTATAATTGTCTTTCCTCAAATCATGGGGTAAAAGATTGTAAAAGCAAATTCACTTGTCGAGAATGTAGCATGCGACATCATACCATGTTACATAAGGGAACGGAAACTCAAACACTTGCTCAAGACCCAGTTAGCGATGCTGTACGACCTAGTACTAGCACTGCAGCGCTTACGACACAGATACAGTCCACTCCAAGCATAGGAAAGAACGTTATGACCTTGACCCTCCGGAATGATCGTACTTGTGGGAATCATCCTAGAGGAACTTTGTTTTTTACAGCTTTGGTTCAGATTGAATCACGTGGACAATTATTCAATGCTAGTGCTATAATTGACTCGGGATCGCAGTCAACGTTTATATCTGAAAAATTGAAAAATAAATTATCTTTACCAACGAAACGACACTTGATACACGTTACGGGAGTTAGTCAAATGTTATCAGAAACTTCTACAAAATCATGTCTTTTCACCTTGCGTTCGCGTTTAGACACAAGTTTCGAACTAGAGGATTGGGCCCCAGTTTTGAAAGCCCTTCCATCTCATTTACCACCACAAAACTTGGATTTGAGACAACTCGGTGATTTGACCAACCTTGATTTGGCAGACCCGAAGTTTTACATTAGTCAACCGGTTGATTTATTAATTGGAATGGATATAGGATCCTTGATTTTTGATATCGGTTCTCCTTTGAGATCAATCGGCTCACTTTTAGCACAAAATACAGGGTGGATTATTGGTGGACCAATGACAAATGACCCATACAATAATAATCGAATTTCATTACACAACACGGTGGCAATTGAGCAGGTTCTTACACGTTTTTGGGAGGTGGAAGAAACCCCAAAAAAGATTTTGCGGTCAGAAGAGGACATGTTTTGTGAATCAAATTTTAAACAGACTACTAAACGGAATTCAGATGATAGATGTGTTGTGAGTCTTCCGTTTAAAAAATGCAATGAGTTAGGAAGTTAGCGGAACATAGCAATGGCTCAATTTTACCGAATGGAAAGGAAATTAATGAAAACTTCTGATCTCAAGGAACAATATGATAAAAGCATTTTAGAATACTTGGAACTTGGTCATATGCGGAAAATATCAACGCAAGAGATAACCAGGACTCCAAATTACTATTTGCCGCATCACGCGGTGGTTAAGCCTGACAGACTCACAACGAAACTTCGCGTCGTGTTCAACGCTTCAAATCCCACTTCAAATAAGAGCAGTCTCAATGACACTTTGTATGCAGGACCCATTTTGCAACAAAATCTGGTTTTACAAATTTTGAAGTGGAGATTTTTCAAATACGTTTTTAACGCCGATATTACGAAAATGAACAGACAAATTCTTCTCGTTCCAAATCAAACTCGGTATCAACGTATTCTGTTTCGAACATCCCCAGCGGACCCTATGGAGGATTTTGAACCCCTAACAGTCACCTTTGGAGTTAATTGCGCTCCATTTCTGGCAATACGCATACTTCTGCAGCTTGCAGAAGATGTGGCAGACACACATCCTATTGCTTCCAAAATTATTCAAGAAAATCTGTATGTTGACGACGTTTTGGCTGGAGCGCACACAATTGCATCGCGCAGGGAATTAATATTTGCTTTGGAGTCCGCAGGATTTAATCTTATGAAATGGACTGCAAACGATCATAAAATAATTCAAGAATTGCCTAAAGAGAAATTATTTCCAGTAAATTGGCTTGATCTGTCAGAAGACTCGTCTGCCAAGACATTGGGTGTTAGGTGGATTGATAAAATAGATTGGGATGACCCACTGAAAACAATTACATTGATGAATTGGCAAAAATTTGTGAAAACTAGTAGTGCAATAGACTCTGTCAAAATACCGCGGTGGATTCACTTTGTACCAAATTGCAATATCGAGATTCACGGCTTTTGCGATGCGTCAGAGAGTGCTTATGGCGCGGCATTGTATATTAGAGTAGAATTGGATAACCATAACGGTGAAACTCATTTGTTAGCTGCCAAAAACAAAATTAAAAAATTTACAAACTCAAGTTATAATACAACAACATTCGCATAATAATCTTATATGGAAGTTTATACCGCCAGGAGCTCCTCACATGGGCGGTTTGTGGGAAGCGGGGTTGAAGTCGTTTAAAACACATTTATGAAAATTTATTCCCAAGATGAGCTTTACTTTTGAGAAATTATCTACTATTTTAGCGAGAATAGAAAGTTGTTTGAATTCGAGACCCTTGAGTACAGCTAGTGATGACCCAAATGATTTTTCTCCCTTAACTCCTGGTCACTTCTTGATAGGTACTTCTATGCTGGCTCCAGCTGAACCCGACGTTTCCGATCAGAACTTGACATTAGCAAATAGATGGAAACGGCTCAAGATTGTTTCCCAATATTTTTGTATGAGATGGAAATCTGAATATTTGAAAGAGTTGCACCGTCGAACGAAGTGGAAGAGTCAACAAGACAACATTAAAGAAAACGACCTTGTAGTTATCAAAGACGACAGATTCCCTCCCACTGACTGGGCAATGGATCGCATCGAAAAAACATACCCTGGGACTGACCAAAATACTCGTGTAGTTGATATTCGTACGTCTCGTGGTATAATAAACAGGCCCATCACAAAAGTAGTCAAATTATTTTCAGCATGACTAGTCGGGTACTCCCAAATAAAGGGGCGCGGTACTCACAACGTTTTCGTTACAGGTATGGCTGCCTATCTGCCAAGACGTGATGCACTGGAGGACGAACCAATGGACAACAACGGCAGACGACCCAGACCCGAAGACAGAAGTGAGAACCGTGCTCGAAACAGATCAGGAGTAAGACAAGAGAGAGGTAGAGGGGACCGTCCGGTTAATTGGCAGTATTCTTGCGGACTATGTCAAGAGGACCACGCGTTAAGTTCATGCCAACGATTCCTCTATAAAACCCCATACCAGCGATATGAAACAGTCGAGAGAAGGGGTTATTGCCGAAATTGTTTGGCGCGAAGTCATTTGTCGCCTGACTGTCCAAGCCTCACCGCATGTCGCCGTTGCAGCCATCGTCACCACACACTTCTTCATGGAGCCACGCAATTGGAAGACTCTTTAGCTGCTGCTGTTCTGTCCATACCAGTCAATTCAACAAGATTTCAATGGGATCATGTTTTCATACCTACCGCAATGATCCGGGTTAGTTTAGATGAGGTGGGTAGCTGGGCAACCATTAGGGCCTTGATATGCCAATCGTCAACCATGTCTCGCATTACATATTCGACCTTTCGACGCTTAGGCCTTCGCTCTTTTCTCCACCAAGGTCAAAGGTTTACGAAGATTCGAATTATGCCAAGGCGCACTAACAGCACGTCGGCTTTGAAAGTTAATGCGCTCATAACGGATGAGCTCCCTAGAAGACCCTATTCAGACCCACTTGTTGAAGACCCGACCCGTGATTTTAGTGATCATTCTCTTGCTGGCCCAGACCCTAGAAGCAATGCGCCCATAGATATCGAATTGGGAGCTGATACCTATTCGGCAATCCATCGTGAAGGATCAACATTTACTGGCATTGGCGATGTAAATGCATACAAGACGGTCCTTGGGTACATCATTTCCGGGCCTATCCGAAATTTGAGCCCTTAAACATTGAAATATTTTTCACTTGGTCATGGGGGGCGGAATGTCGAGACCCTCAAGTTATACAACAACATTCGCATAATAATCTTATATGGAAGTTTATACCGCCAGGAGCTCCTCACATGGGCGGTTTGTGGGAAGCGGGGTTGAAGTCGTTTAAAACACATTTATGAAAATTTATTCCCAAGATGAGCTTTACTTTTGAGAAATTATCTACTATTTTAGCGAGAATAGAAAGTTGTTTGAATTCGAGACCCTTGAGTACAGCTAGTGATGACCCAAATGATTTTTCTCCCTTAACTCCTGGTCACTTCTTGATAGGTACTTCTATGCTGGCTCCAGCTAAACCCGACGTTTCCGATCAGAACTTGACATTAGCAAATAGATGGAAACGGCTCAAGATTGTTTCCCATATTTTTGTATGAGATGGAAATCTGAATATTTGAAAGAGTTGCACCGTCGAACGAAGTGGAAGAGTCAACAAGACAACATTAAAGAAAACGACCTTGTAGTTATCAAAGACGACAGATTCCCTCCCACTGACTGGGCAATGGATCGCATCGAAAAAACATACCCTGGGACTGACCAAAATACTTGTGTAGTTAATATTCGTACGTCTCGTGGTATAATAAACAGGCCCATCACAAAAGTAGTCAAATTATTTTCAGCATGACTAGTCGGGTACTCCCAAATAAAGGGGCGCGGTACTCACAACGTTTTCGTTACAGGTATGGCTGCCTATCTGCCAAGACGTGATGCAATGGAGGACAAACCAATGGACAACAACGGCAGACGACCCAGACCCGAAGACACACGTGAGAACCGTGCTCGAAACAGATCAGGAGTAAGACAAGAGAGAGGTAGAGTGGACCGTCCGGTTAATTGGCAGTATTCTTGCGGACTATGTCAAGAGGACCACGCGTTAAGTTCATGCCAACGATTCCTCTATAAAACCCCATACCAGCGGTATGAAACAGTCGAGAGAAGGGGTTATTGCCGAAATTGTTTGGCGCGAAGTCATTTGTCGCCTGACTGTCCAAGCCTCACCGCATGTCGCCGTTGCAGCCATCGTCACCACACACTTCTTCATGGAGCCACGCAATTGGAAGACTCTTTAGCTGCTGCTGTTCTGTCCATACCAGTCAATTCAACAAGATTTCAATGGGATCATGTTTTCATACCTTGTGCTATTTCATTAATACAGATATGTACATAGCGGTCCTCCAAATACTCATATATGTATACATATATGACGTATTACTGCAGTGGAGACATATCTGTTGTTATTGTATGTGTAAATGTCATCTCCAACTAATTGCCCATGACATTCTTTTGTTTTAATGTAAATCGATCTCTTAAGCCGGCTGCTTCGCTACTCCCGTGGCCAAAGTGATAACCAATTGGAAACAACAACAAAGTGAAATGAAAAATAGAAAAATATTTGAAATAGAAAATCAGAACTAAACAGTGAATTAAACGAAAGTTTTGAACATTACAAAAAACAATTATTATACTTACCATCTCCTAAAATACTTACCTAGTGTTACTTACATCTAATCATAAAATAAAATATAAACTTACCTCTAGTATTGCACATGGAAAAATTATTGCACATTGTAAATAGTATTACACATTGTGAAAATTATTGAACATTTTCTAGAACTTAAACCTAAAAGTGTAATTGTTTTGAACTCACCTAAACTTGAATTTCATATACTTATAACCTAGTGCTTATATTACCAACTACATTGAACTTACCCTTGTATATTGTACCAGTGAAACTTAAATAAACCAAAACCTAGAAAGTGAACATTAACAACACATCTTACCCCGTTTATTGAAAAAGGAAACCTCGGTAAGAAACATTTTCAATATTCATTCTTTTGTTTCTACTTTTGGCAATAATAAACCGTTTCTCAAAGAAACAAGAAAAATAGTTTTTTCAAACAGTAACTCCAAACTCAAAGGCAGTTCAGCAAATTGTCCAACCTAACTTCCAATGTTTAAGGCCACAGAAAGTCGATGACCTACCGTGTTTTTAACGATTGGGAACAATCGTTTTTAAAGGGGGAGGAGTTAAGGAGTTCACTACTATAAAAAATATAAATTTCTTTGCATTAATAAATGCAAACTCCTCGGTACAAGTTCAGTGACACATTACGAGGCCACTAACTTAAATATGAAATTCGAAACCTTTTTGTTTGCAGTTTTCTTTTTCACCTTTTTCCATTCTGAAACTAAAATTGCAGCAAGTGTCATTAACCCGCGTATATATATGCAAACGTACCAATTGATAAATTTTTTTCGGTTTTTCTTTTTATTTAAAAGCATGGTCTGATTTAATAGATAGTAGCAAGTAAGCATTTATATTATTAAATCTAAGTCTTAGTTATAAGTAACATACTAAGAAACATTGCACTTCATTTTTATTCACCCAATAAAGAAGTACACCGGCGCTCGACGCGTCGTTAACTAAAGTAAAAAGTTTTTTCTTTTATGTTTGGTCCGGAGACTAAGAAATAATTTTTTTTTAAATGATATGATTTCTCAATCATGTACTTTTGAATTTGTCATTGTCATTTTTAAATTTGTCCCAAAAACACAAACAAACAAAACTATGAACATTGACTATTTCCAAGAATCGCTGGATTCCCTAATGTACACTAGTGCGAAATTGAGTCCAGAGCAAAAGATATTGATTGGAAATTCTCTTATTACCTTGCAAGCGGAAAATCGCTTTGCTGCAATTTATTTTTGGGGACGTATTAATGGAATAGAGAAAGATTATTTCATTGCATTTGGTTATCGTGGAGATTGCTTGAAGGATAGAAAATATTTCTATAGTCTGGACTGTTATCAATGGTTTTTGCTACCATTTGTCCAAAATGCAAATATTTTTCAAGCCGCAATATTATGTCGTCAGCTTTTTTATGGCGATCCTAGTAGGCTAATTTGCGTAGAATTGGTAAGTAGGAAATATATATGTCTATTGGAAATTTGCATACATTAATTAGAAATTTTGGCCACTATCCCGATAGGATCCCTCCTTTGACACCGATGATACCCAAGTTATTTCCGCGACGTTGTCCGAAGAAATCAATCTAAAAGAAGAAGATCGCTTGGCCGCCACAGTTTTTATAATAACGGAAGAATGTGCCATTTGCCCCCGTGGTGCATTATACAAACTAACCGATGGACGTGTTGTGCCAAACCAAATGTTTCGCGGTCTAAACGAGTTGCAGTGCGAAAATCTGTCGTATTATCAAGTATTTAGATTACCGCGTAATGGTCTTAAAACCAATTTTTCTGGGCGCGATGATTATAACTACCCAATAGACTTTTTGGATTCGGTTGAAGACATCGTTCCGAAGTCTAATGCGTTTTCATTGATTCTCGAACACAACGAACGTTTGGTTATTATAAAATCCTGTATTTGGCTTGGAATGACATTTTTCCACAAAACTAATTCCCACAAACATGGTTTCCTTTATATGGGGGATGGAAAGAAGAATCATGATTTGCTCTTAATGAACTGAATCTGTATAAATTTTGTATATTTTTATGAATAAAATAATATTAATATTCGCTTCATGTTTAGTCCTTAAATGGATTTGTTTGTGCATACAGTATTCATCATACTCTACGCCGATAGGTTTTGCAAATTCGCTTATCAAGCGGCGACCGTTATTGCAGAGTGGTAGCGGACTCCTGAGGCCATAGTTGCTCCCCCCGTTCCTCTTGAATTTGTAAAGCAGTTCTCTGCGTTACTGATTCATCCACTCTGAATTTTCCTGTGGCCAGGTATCCATATTATTGTACTCTCGTTAGAAGATTTTCGGTGTCTGTCTCCGTTTTCAGGTTAAGGAATACAGAGTCCACGGATTTCATTGCAGATTGACTGCTAACATTTGTTGGAGCATTCCTTCTCAGCCAATTTGCCACCTCTTTTTGTTCTAATATTTCAGCCTGAAAAAACTGTTTTGATTAGGCAGTCCAGGCACCAGCTTATCCATTCAATTTGGATCGGTATATACATCTATATAAAATTTATTCACCGGGGTGTGTGTACCAAGTCCCACTGTTATTATTGTTTCAAATTTCTTGTCGAAAAGGGGTTTCGCCGGAGTGAAATCTAATGCGTTTTGCGACCACAGCATATCTCTAAACACCGAACAGTCATTGTTGCAGCTAACTGTGTGGCCAATATGTCTAAAGGCTATATATGCAACATGACATCGAGGGAATCTGTCTCTGTCTTACTCAGTACGCCTGAGATACACAAACATGCTGAACTTTATCTAAACTTGTCAACTGCTGAAGTGCCGGTCACCAAGTCACAACATTATAGGTCTAACAACTGCCGTATGTAGCCAATGCACAATTTTCGGTTTTAGGGAAAACCCTATTGTACAATGATAACGCGACTCAGAAGTTGTTTGCACATTCACCAAAGGTAATTTTAGATAGACATGTATCTTAGAACTAGCGTGGATTCAAGTTTGCTCTCGAAACGACAGCATGCATACTCGAAGGGCAGGTCTACTGAGACCGCATTGCATGAACTGGTCAGCTTTATTGAAAGCTCACTATCTGTCAAAGAATACACAATCGTGGCGTTTCTAGACATCGAAGGGGCGTTCAATAATGTCCATCCGAGCTCGATATTAAATGGACTGACAACTCTGAATGTTGATCCAGGTATACTTAGGCTGTTAGACGAACTTCTAATAAAGAGACGTATTTCAGCCACACTAGGGCAAGCAAACATACAAAGGTATGTGAACAGAGGCACTCCCCAAGGAGGAGTTCTATCACCTCTTCTTTGGAATGTTGCTATAAACAACCTTCTGGTTTCTCTAGAAAAAGAAAGGATAAAAGTGGTGGCATACGCAGATGATGTGGCGCTAGCAGTCAGGGGAAAATTCCCATCCACAATCAGAGATATTATACAGAGAGCTCTCCGGATGACTGAGAAATGGGCGAAAGATAATGGTCTTGGTGTAAATCCAGCAAAGACAGAAATAGTCATGTACTGCAAAGATCGCAAAACTCCCACGGTTAGGCCCATTTCCTTAGGGGGTACTGAAATTCCCTTTGGTGAGTGTGCAAAATACCTTGGCGTTATTTTGGACAGGAAGCTGAATTTTAGGCTTAATATTGAAGAGAGGGCGAGAAAAGCCACGGTAGCTTTGTACTCGTGCAAAAAGGCAATAGGGAAAAAGTGGGGACTAAGACCAAAAATTGTGCATTGGCTATACACGGCAGTGGTTAGACCTATAATGCTATATGGTGTTGTAGTCTGGTGGCCGGCACTTCAGAAACCGACTTGTTTAGATAAAGTTCAGCGTATGGCGAGCTTATGTATCTCAGGCGCATTTAGTAAGACAGGAACAGACTCCCTTAATGTCATGCTACATCTATTGCCTTTAGACATTTTGGCCAAACAGTCAGCTGCAACAACGGCTGTGCGGTTGCGCGAGCTATCGCTGTGGTCGGAAAAAATATACGGTCATAGTTCGGTCCTCAAAGTAATGCCAGATGTGCCTAACGTAGTGGATTACACCCTGGCAAAACCACTTTTCGACAAAAAGTTTGAAACTCTAATTCCCAACAGTGAGGCGTGGTGTACACAGACCCCGGGGAATAAAAGATATATAGATTTCTATACTGATGGCTCCAAATTGAATGGACAAGTGGGGTTCGGAGTATATTCTAAAGATCTCGAAATTCGAATAGCGAAAAGATTACCTAATCACTGTAGTGTTTTTCAGGCTGAAATATTGGCAATAAGAGAGGTGGTGAATTGGCTGAGAAGTAATGTTCCAACAAATATTGGCATTAATATATACTCAGACAGTCAACCTGCAATAAAATCCTTGGACTCTGTGTTCCTTAACTCAAAAACGGCCATAGACTGCCGCAAATCTCTCAACGAGATGGCTGAGCAGTACAATATTCACCTAATATGGGTGCCTGGCCATAGGAACATACCGGGGAACTGTGAAGCAGATGTGTTAGCACGGCTAGGAACTACCTTACATATTCCAGGGGAACTAGAATCTGTTGGTAAGCCTCTGGCCACCTGCAAGCTCTTACTGCGTGAGAAGGCTGTTATGTTATGTCATGACGTGGAGGAAAAGGAATCAATTAAACACCTCTTGTGTGAGTGTCCTGCTTTTTGTGTAAGGCGTAAGCGAATTTTAGGAGCATATAGCTTTAGATTACTGGCTGACCTGGAAAACGTTAACTTAAGCAGTTTGTTAATGTTTTTGGAGCAATCTGGTTGGTTCCACAAAAGTAAATAATAGAGAAGGTTCAGTGGTTAAGACTAGAAGTGCCCATATGTAATAGGTACTTTTAGTTAAATGTGGTATCACAATGGACTGAATAGTCTAAGTGAGCCTGAAATTTAATCGAGCTGCCACTTTAACCTAACCTAACCTAACCTAGTATGTACATAAACCAAGTAAGCTTCGCAAATCGTGGAGATTCCGTGTACGAGGCCAATCTTTTACTGCTTGAATTTTGTCTTCATCGGTGGATATGCCCTCTGCCCTCATATAGATGATGACCCAGGTACTTAACTTCTCGCTGGAAAAGCGAGCACTTCTTAGCGTTAAGTCGTAGACCAGCGGCTGACAGTTGCTGGATAACATCCTTCAAGTTCTTAAGGTGCTCGTCAAATTTCTTGCCCATAACTATGATATCGTCGAGGTATATCAAGCAGGACTTCCAATGCAACCCCTTTAGCACCCGCTACATCAATCGTTCGAACGTAGCCGGAGCATTGCAGAGCCCGAATGGCATTACATTGAATTGCCAAAAACCCGCAATTAACGCCAAAAGCTGTCTTTTCTTTGTCTTTCTCGGCGATCTCTACTTGCCAATATCCACTCTGCAAATCAAGCGTGGAAAACCATGTTGTTTCGGCTAGTGTGTCCAACGTGTCATCAATGCGTGGAAGCGGATAACTGTCCTTTTTGGTAACATCATTCAATTTTCTGTAGTCCGCGCAAAATCGGGTACTTCCATCGGGTACTTCCATCTTTCTCTTTGGTACTTCCATCTTTCTTTGGTGAGCACCAAGGACTTGACGATGGTTCGATCACACCACTTTCCGCCATTTCCTTAACGAGCTTTTGAACCTCATCTCGTTTTGCTAAAGGGCCACTTCGTGGTGCCTGTTTTATGGGTCTTTCTTCTGTGGTAGTCCACGCAAAATCGGGTATTTCCATCTTTCTTTTTGACCAGCACAACTGGCGAGCACCAAGGACTTGATGATGGTTCGATCACTCCACTTTCCGCCATTTCCTTAACGAGCTTTTGAACCTCATCTCGTTTTGCTAGAGGGACACTTCGTGGTGCCTGTTTATGGGTCTTTCTTTTGTGGTATTTATTTTATGCTTCACCACATATGTTCTCCCTTGATTTTTCTTCTCAATGGCAAGGGCGGAGGCATTTTTCCATAACAATTTCTTGGCTTTATTTTTCTCGGACGGTGATAGATGACGTGTCCAATTTTCGACATAACCTTCCAGATGTTTCATCACTTCATTATGCTTCTTTGGCGACTTGCTTTCCAAGTTGAATATTGCTTCGGCAGGAGTACATTTGCCAATGTCCGAAAATTTTCCAATTTGCTCTTGATGGTCAGATAAATTCAAAACTCGAACTAGTGTAAGTCCCTCTTCATTTGTTGTTATCAGGGCATTTGCTATCAAGATGTTGTTGTTTTTATTTTCTGCTGGTTCAACAACCAACAATTTGCCGACTTCACAATCTCCATTCATAGAAACCCATATAATTGTTTCGGCATTTGGTGGTATTGACTCTGGCTGGCTCATTGTCAAACATCTGACAGGTGTAGTCTCACTGTAGCCCACGTGTACCGGTATTTCGATATCGCACCAGGTCATTACACAACGCTTCATATTCAAGTTGAGACCAAAAGCAATCACAAAATCCGCTCCAATTATAACTTCGTCCACTATATCGGCCACAATGAATTCATAATTAACGGATTTTTTTGCAACTTAACTTTACAGGAACCATATACAGTTGCGGGTTCACCTGTAGCCGTGCGTAGTCTGACTCCAATTAGTGGTGTAAATTTTCCTCTTACTATATCGGATCTAATGATAGATTTCGATGCACCAGTATCCAGCGTCAAAGTTCGCTTGTATCCATTACTACCACCCACAATAGCCAAATTGTTATTTTTCTGTTGAACTATTGCTATAGAGATTGTGGGGCCATCAAATGTGGGAGCCAGCTCTTGCCCCGCTGAACTAGCTCGATTTAGTTTAAATGTGAATTACTAGACTGTGGGTTCACCCACATATGGCTATTGTTTGGTGAAGGCGATTTCGATCTTGATCGCTTACGACGTGCTTTACATTCACGAGCAACATGTCCAGGCTTATCACAGTTATAGCACTTTATTCTGGATTTAGTTGTCTTCTGCTTTATTTCTTAACGGCTTCTTTCACTGAGTCAATCGCGGAATTTGATTCATCTTGCTCGGTCTCCACTCTGCGTACCTTGTGAATTTGAGGTCGTGCCAACAATCTCGCAGTTTCTTGTGCAAGTGCAAATGTAACTGTTTCTGCGAATGTAGCCTTATGCGACGCATATGTTGCACATATTATATCAGGGTCTCTAATTCCATTCACAAAGGTCTGGATCTTGATGCGGTCCCCCAGTGGATGACTTTCTCCTGGATATGTCAAAAGCACCAACCAGTCAACCTCTGTTGCAAAGTCTTGTAGAGTCTCATTTGACTTTTAAACTCTTCCTCTTTATTCCATTCTGAAGATGTCTTGCTTATGTTCTCCGCCGTACTTACGTTGAAGTGTCGCTATTACTTCATTATAATTATTTCTAGAGGCAGCGGGAATGCTTTGTATCACATCAGCGGCATTGCCCTTTAATGCCAATAGAAGTTCAATTGCTTTGTCATTGTCGTTCCATAAATTTCTAGAAGCAACCATTTCGAATTGGAATTTGAATACATCAAATGAAGTTGAGCCATCGAAAACAGGAGGTTTGATTTTCGAGCCCTCGATAACGCGCACTGGCCCACCTTTAATTTCCAGCTCTGACATTTTTCTTTCAATATGTAGAAATTTCTCATCATGAACCATCATTTTCTCATCCACAGAAATAATTTTCTTATCCAGCTCCCCAATTTGGCCTTCGATACACACAAAAAAATAACTGCAAATAAATATTAACAACTTTATTTGTATGTAGAATCTGCTTATGCTCAACAAATTTGTGTATTGAACATGAGGCATTTGTTGTTGAAATGTGTTTGTAGATGCTTCACAGAGGAAATAATAGAAATATTCTGAATTTTCAACAAATTGCTTTGTTGCGAAAATAGTTGACTGCTATCGATATGAAAACAAAAATACAAGACTGGTTACGCACACATCGCTGAGAATATGTACGAAAGCTATATTTATATATTTTATATATTCTTTGTATATTTTTCAATATGGTAGTTTCTTAAATGTGTTTTTGTATGAGATAAATAATAAAACCATATTAATATCGGGATTAGAGTTATTACAATTCTAATTAACTAGAATATATAGCACTGGGAAAAAAGTTGTCAAAATGCTTGCTAGACCCGGGACTACTCAAATTTAAAATTGTCAAACATTTACAAAACTGAGTATAAGATTTTCGACACAAAAATGTTACATGTTCCCCGTCCAAAAATAACATTTTGGTCATATTCCTTCTCTGTGTGTACTCAACAAAATATCTCCAAAATTGTTCCGGCAATTTTGCAATTTTGGTGCAATTCATAGCAAAATTCTGTCAATTTTAATTTCAATTTAATTTTTTATCACCAATAAATTTGTTACAGGTCATTGATAAACTCCAACAAACCACAATCAATTTTTTTCGTTCAAATTCAAAAGTATTTGTTGAGGATTAAACGTAACGTTCAACAACAAATATTTTGTACTGTTGGATGCTCAACAAATTACTTACAAATTATGTTATTGAGAACACAAATTACTTGTTGCCTTCTGATGGTGACGATTGCTAACAACTTTTTTGTAATAATGGTTATTAAAAGTACAAATTAGTTTGTTGCAGGAAAATTAACAAATTTTGTTATTGGTTTTCCAACAAAAGTTATTGGTTCTCAAACTTATTTTTATCTGTGTATAGTCCACACGTTTTTCCATGCCTTCAGCAATTTGTTGAAGATTTTCATTTAGAATTCTAGAATTTTCATCCATCTTTCTGGAGTTTTCCTCAATAATTTTTCTAGAATTCTCTTCCAGCATTTTTCTAGAATTCACTTCCATTTTTAGAGAATTTTCTTCCAATTTTCTAGAATTCTCTTCCAGCATTTTTCTAGAATTCGCTTCCATTTTTAGAGAATTTTCTTCCAATTTTCTAGAATTCTCTTCCATCATTTTGCTCAAAACATTCAGCATTGATGTGAATTGAGTCGTCAATGTCCTCCTAATAATCAAACTCATGCGTCGCAATGTCCATATTACGCCGTTCAAACTCTTCCAGTAGACGCTTTTGAAGCTGGGCCTTATTGCCTGTTGTCGGCAGCTCCAGTTTGCTCAATTCCTTTTTTAAGTCTTCCACACGAAGCTCATTAAACTTCATTGTAGATTTTTTTCCGTTATCCCACTTCTGACACCAATTGTTACGTTTTTATTTTGAGGCGTATTTAATTACCCGATAATTAAAACACAGTTCTTTTCAAATAACGACAATCTACAATTTATTTGTTTAACTGATTGGTTTCACTTATTTGCTCTACAATGTGTACTGTATAAACTTTAGCTTACGACTGACTTGACAGCTCTCTCCGCTAGGGGTTTATATACCGAGATATGACGATTTCGAATGTTCTCGCTAACTGGCCTACAATCTTCTATATTAATCTACTACCTGGTAGATGTCGCACGGGCGACATCGCACATATTTATCGGCCTATGCTCATTGTCTTGGCTATAATCAACTGGAACATTCTACTCTATGGCAGATGTCGCACAGGCAGAGATGATTATCATATTACTACAACTATAACAAAATGAAGACAAAACAAAAAGGGGTTACTTTACAATGAACGATTGGGAAACTAAGAACACAAAAGATGTTTAGGAAAGTACTAGAAAATAAAGAAATGATTTTGACAAGTGATGACGTAAGTTGACCGTTACAATTTGAAATTTTAAATTAACGGAAACTAATTTGAATAAACTTAAATCTAGAAATATCAAATTCGTAACAATATATTAATGTTATTTGCTTATAGATTTATTTTGATTAAAATTTAAGTTAACTTAATATTGTAATTACATAATATTTATTTAATTGTATATTATGATTTTAAACTTCCCATGCTGGAATATGAGACTTTCGTGGTCTTGTACACGGGAAAGAAAATAAAGAACAATATTTTTTTATTTATTATTTTTATTTATTTATTTTATTTCATAAAAAGTTACAAAA
The DNA here is from genome assembly GCF_050003625.1 of Haematobia irritans. NCBI lineage: Eukaryota > Metazoa > Arthropoda > Insecta > Diptera > Muscidae > Haematobia > Haematobia irritans. The sequence goes on along the minus strand of NC_134398.1, from coordinate 111,464,360 downwards.
ACCCCGCGAAGCTTATAAGCTTATCTGCAGGAGAGTGATCTACAATTTATGAGTAGCAGCGCAAAATCAGTTTTCTTACAAGTACATAGTATTTATAATACATTAAATTTTTATATAACATATAGTTCAATATAATTTTGATTACTTTTCAAATAATTGTTATTGCTTTTCTAGTAAATATTTTCTAATAGCATTTTTTAATTGAAATTCATTTCTTATATTTGATAAGTGTATTGGTAATGTATTCATGAAAGTTGGTAGTTGATTTGACAACGAACCTTTTCCATAGTTATTTTTATGTCGTGGTTTTTTGTAGCAGCCAGCGTTCTTTCTTTTTGTTTTTTGTAGATGGTCTAGTTTAGACAGATAATTTTGATGTTTTCCGAATTCGGTAGATACAGTTAGAAGGTAAATACTTCGTATGTTGAGTAAATTTTCTTTTATCATAAATTCGCGGACTTCATTTGAGTTGAAGTGTTTCCTTGTGTTTGTAAGGATAGTTTCAGTACTAGAATTGTTGGATGTTAAGATATTGCTAACAGTTTGTGTATTGGTTCTATGATTGCTCGATTGAGTAGGGATCTGTCTTTCCATAAACATTTTTATAATACGTGTTTGTGTTCGTTGTAGAGAGTTGGTACAACTAGCGCTTCCCCAGGCAGTAATGCCATATCTCAAATGCGACTCGCATAACGATAAATATGCTTGTTTTACAATTTGATATGGTGCGCAGTTTCGTAAGTTGAAAAGTATATATGTAACTTTCTGCAACTTCTTATGTAATTCATCAATATGATGCTTCCACTTAAAGTTATGGTCCACTACAATTCCCAAATATTTGTAAATGTTTACCATCTCAATTTGTGTCTGACATTTGTCAATAGTTGCGTCCTTAGGCCCTCCCGTATGTAGACATTTTGTATTGTGGTATATGATGTTAATGGGTGTAATGTTAACTTTTGGCGATTTGATATGCATTAATTTTGTTTTCGATGCGTTAATAATTAACCCATTGTCGTGACACCATTTTATGATATTGTTAAATTCATTCTGCATTAACTTTGCAGCTTTAGATACACATTTATCTGTTACTACAACAGCTGTGTCATCTGCATAGGCAAATCCAGTACTTTGTTCCAGAATATTAAGCATTTCGTTGGCATATATTATGTATAATATTGGTCCTAATTTTGATCCCTGAGGAATTCCATGGGTTGAAACAAACTCTTCACTAACTTGGGTGCCAATTTTCACGCAGAAAGAACGGCATTGCAGATAGCTTCGAAACCAACTTAGACAATTTCCCCGAATACCGTTTCTTTCCAGCACTGCTAAAAGTTTTGTGTGGGAAAGCGTATCAAACGCTTTACTAAAATCAATGAAGATTATCAAACTGTGCAATCCGTCATTCAGGTCTTTATTTATAAGATCCGTAAAATTACCCAGAAGGATGTTTATACTTCTACGTTTTTGAAACCCATATTGGTTTGGATGTATTACCTTATATTTAGTTATAAATTCATTTAGCCTCCTTGCTATAATTTCTTCCAAAACCTTTTCAACTATTGGCAATATAGATATTGGTCTGTAATTATTATATTCTGATTTAATACCTCTTTTGAAAATCGGACGTATCATTGAAGTTTTAAGTAAATCGGGAATAATTGCTTCGTTCATACACCGGTTTATAATGGTCGTAATAATGGGTGTTACACGCAAAAAAATAATTCTTTCCTCTTAAACGAAATTTTAGACAAACAAAGTTCGTTTCTCATTTGCTTTTCGCTGTAAGGAAGTGTATTTGGAAGAAAAGTATATACTTTTTGTGATAAACGTTTATTCTTTTCCAGGATGTAAAAACAATTTCATAAAGGCAAACTTTAAAAACATTGTTTTCTTGCTAATTGCATTTTCCCTCACATCTTTCTCACATCCACGAGGTTTATTAGTTCCTAACATCTTTTCCTGTAATACCAACAATGTAGAAGAAATTATACGATTTTATAATTTTTTTAAATTTTTTTACCTTTCGCCTGGACGGAGAATCGAACCGCGGACCATGCACTTTGTAAGCCAACACACTAACCACTGAGCTATGTACCTGTTATGGTCATCAATAGATAAATATCCATATAAGTTATATTTATATAGCATAGCTTGCGGCGCCCACGAACCTAATAAACAAAGTTTATTTAACACAAAGAAACATTTAGTTTGACACCGTGGAGCAGTGGTTGCTACGTCCGACTTGCATGCCAAGGGTCGTGGGTTCGATCCCTGCTTCGACCAAAGTTTTTTTTTACATATATTCCAGATATGTTCGGAAGATTCCGAAAGAATGTTCAACATTACATTGTAGTATATTAAATTTTGAACTGTAAAATCTGTCTTATTAAAGACCTAAAGTCAGAAAAGAACAGTGTTTGATATAAACGAAATGGACTGTGTTGTTGTTTCAAAAATACCTTTTTTATTGAAAAAATAAAAATTTTGTAACAAACGATTTTTTTTGATGATAAAAGTTTAAAATTTTCGGAGCAATTCAAAAAACTCTAACAAAAGAAAAACGTTTTCGGTACACGTTTTCCAAACGTTTTTTTTCTTTGCGTGTAGTAATGCTGCATTATTTCTGATATCTTGCGGACGCATATGATCAATTCCTGCACTCTTTTTTGTATTTAATGTGTTTAGAATATTGAATATTTCCATTTCATCTGCTTCAGATAAATACAGGGTATTACAAATACCTAATGGAATGTTATTGGTTGTTTTGTGGTTGCAATCGTGTATTAAATTACTTAGAATTTCTTTAAAAGAACGCGCAAAATTATTAGAAATATCTTTAATGCTATTACTTCTAAAGTTTTTTATTATCATTTCATCTATACCATTTGTCTGTTGCCCATTATCTCATTTATTATTTTCCAAGTACACGCAAAGAAAAAAAAACGTTTGGAAAACGTGTACCGAAAACGTTTTTCTTTTGTTAGAGTTTTTTGAATTGCTTCGAAAAGTATACACTGTTATCACCAAAAAAATTCGTTTGTTACAAAATTTTTATTTTTTCAATAAAAAAGTTATTTTTGAACCAACAACACAGTGCATTTCGTTTATATCACATACTGTTCTTTTCTGACTTTAGGTCTTTAATAAGACACATTTTACAGTTCATAGTAAAAATTTAATATAGTAGAATGTAATGTTGAACATTTTTTCGGAATCTTCCGACCATATCTGGAACATATGTAAAAAAAAAAAAAAACTTTGGTCGAAGCAGGGATCGAACCCACGACCCTTGGCATGCAAGTCGGACGTAGCAACCACTGCTCCACGGTGCCCAACTAAATGTATTTTTCTGTTAAATAAACTTTGTTTAATCGGCTCGTGGGCGCCGCAAGCTATGCTATACAAATATAACTTATATGGGTAATTGTCTATTGATGACAATAACGGCTACATAGCTCAGTGGATAGTGTGTTGGCTTACAAATTGCATGGTCCGCGGTTCGATTCTCCGTCCAGGCGAAAGGTAAAAAAAAATTTTAAAATTTATAAAATCGTATAATTTCTTCTACATTGTTTGTATTACAGGAAAAGGTGCTAATATCTAAAAAACTTCGTGGAAGTGAGAAAGATGTGAGGGAAAATGCAATTAGCTAGAAAAAAATTTTTTTTGAGGTAGTCTTTATGAAATTTTTTTACATCCTGGAAAAGAATAAACGTTTATCACAAAAAGTATATACTTTTCTTCCAAATACACTTCCTTTCAACGAAAAGCAAATGAGAAACGAACTTTGTTTGTCTAAAATTTCGTTTGGGAGGAAAGAATTATTTTTTTGCGTGTAGCTCTCATATCTTTCCTGTGTTTTATAAATTCATTATAGTAATAGTCATTTTTGGCATTTATTAGAATTTTATTTAATTTGTTGCTGAATTTCTTATAATCGGATTCATAACTTTTATTTTTTTTGTTATTCCTCCATTTCTATAAAGCTTATCTCGAATTTTTCATTTATGTATACGATCCTGGTTGATCCATGGATTTGAGTTTCTGGGTTTCTTTGTATCGTATGTTGTTACTATTGCTTTGAGTAAATATCGGAAAAAAAATTTTTAAGAGCATTCAGTGTTGCCACGTATTTTTTGATTCTTCCCCCCAAATCTTGAGAAAAAAAACCCTAAATTGGTCTAGACTTTTTTCAAAAACCCCCAAAAATGTTAAGTATGTAAATAGTACAAAAAGAGACCCAAAATTTCGTTAAAAATTCCTGTAGTGATACACTTTAAAAATTAAATTTAACACAAATATATAAACTGAAAGAAGATTTTTTTCTAAGGAACAAAATTTTAGAAAGAATACGTTTTTTATGCTAAAAATTTTCTTTCGAAGTAAATAAAAATCATTAGATAAAATCATTACACCACTTGTCACAAATTCGGGTTCGATTCCTGCTTCGACCGAACACCAAAAATTTTTTCAGCGATGGATTATCCCACCTCAGTAATGCTGGTGACATTTCTGAGGGTTTCAAAGCTTCTTTAAGTGGTTGCACTGTAATGTGAAACGCCGTTCGGACTCGGCTATAAAAAGGAGGTCCCTAAGAGAGTCTAAGGAGGTCCCTAAGTGAGTCTATGTGAGCCTGATACATCGGGCTGCCACCTAACCTTTTTTTTACTAGTATCAAATATTAAAAATGCCCCTTCAACAGATGCGTTTAAACAAGAATGTCATTGCATACTTGCTTGGGTTGACTTCCCTTATTTTTTTTCTCAAAATTCATGCCAGAATTGTTCCAAATTTTATTGAGAATTGCTCCACTTTATAAGATCTAGGATATTTGTTTTACCCCCAAATAAATGTTACCCCTAAAAATCCCCCTAAACGTGTAAAAAACCCCTAAATTTGGGGGGAAAACCCCCAACCTGGCAACACTGAGAGCATTGTACAGATCACCAGCATTTGTATCTTTATCAATTATGTTGGACCCAAAAGATTTCTAATTTTTAAATTTGGTCCGATGGTCGGACCAAACAGAATTTGGTCCATTTTGGTCCATTTTCATAAATTTGGTTTCTATCGCATATTAAATAGTAGATGGTGCACCGCAAAGAATATTGTCGGGAGGCCAAATATTTCACATGCTTAAAATACGAATACGAATTTTGCTTAGAATAGAAGACGTATTTCTCTGATATAAAGTTTTTTCCTTGTCTAAAAGTCTCTAAACTTTTCAATGAAGTCTGTTTGTCCTTATAGCTAAGTGATTCTACATAAAAATGTGTATCCTAACATGAATGAAAATTTCGTTTTAATGAAGTCAAAATGGATTTAATATTTCTGAAAAAATCTTCAAAATTAATAAAATGTTTCAACACATTGTTTTAAAGTCATTATGCCCTAAACCACATAGTGGTTAGGGTATAATAAGTTTGATCTGCCAAAAAATGTGACTACCAGAAATATTGATTTTAGACCCCTAAAATATATACTGATCGACTCAGAATCACCTCCTGAGTCGATCTAGCGCTTGGTGTCCGTCCGTCCGTCCGTCTGTCCATGTATTTGTTGTTCACAGGATTCCGGTGGCAATTATTAACCGATTTTGATGAAATTTGGTACAGGGAGTTTTTGGGCACAACGACGAACGCTATTGAATTTGGAAGAAATCGGATCAAATTTAGATATAGCTCCCATATATATGTATCGCCCGATTTCGACAAATGGGTTCACGCTGTGCTTTTTTTCAAACGGATCGTCGCCAAATTTGGCAAAAGGTAATCTTTTTCATCGCCCTTCAAGTCTGCAAAATTTCATCCAAATCGGTTCAGATTTAGATATAGCTCTCATATATATGTATCGCCCGATTTTCCCAGATTTAGCTATAGCTCCCATATATATGTACCGCCCGATTTTTCTCGAAGAGGAGCGGAGCGGAGCGATTTTTTTTTTCTCGGAGCGGAGCGATTTTTTTTTCTCCGGAGCGGAGCGGAGCGGAGCGAAAAAATGGACCGCTCCGGATCCCTGAACCTAACCTAACCTAACCTAAGGTTAGGTTAGTTTTTATATCACTTACGGAGATGCACTTAACCGTGAAAATTTTGCGTTGTTTGCAAGACCTGACCTTGCAAAAACTATTGGTGCGAAGTATAATGACTATTGTATGAGCTGTCAAGATGCGGAGGAAAAGGAATCAATTAAACTCCTCTTGTGTGAGTGTCCTGCATTTTGTGTAAGGCGTAAGCAAATTTTAGCTTTATTATAGCTTTAGATTACTGGCGGACCTGGAAAACGTTAATTTAAGCAGTCTGTTAATGTTTTTGGAACAATCTGGTTGGTTCAACAAAAGAAAATAATAGAAAAGGTTCAGTGGTTAAAACTAGAAGTGCCCATATCTAATAGGTACTTTTAGTTAATGTGGTAAAGGGTGATACGGCCAAAATTTGGTCAAGGGAAAACGCGTGTAAATCGGTGAAATCGTTTATTTAAAAAATCAAATTAAATTTCTTTTTGAAGTTCAATTAGTATAAAATTCAGGAAAAATATTCAGTTAGGCTTTCGCTTTTCCAAATCCGAATTGCCGGGATTCACGCTTGACACCTGCCATCAGATTTTGTACAGCCACCTTGTCCACCTTCTTCGCCGCAGAAAGCCAGTTTGCCTTGAACTGCTGCTCGTCCTCAGCAGTTTTTTTGGTCTTCTTTAGGTTCCGCTTGACAATAGCCCAGTATTTCTCAATTGGGCGGAGCTCTGGCGTGTTGGGAGGGTTCTTGTCCTTGGGAACCACCTGCACGTTGTTGGCGGCGTACCACTCCATGGCCTTTTTACCGTAATGGCAAGATGCCAAATCCGGCCAAAACAGTACGGAACAACCGTGTTTCTTTAGGAAAGGCAGCAGACGTTTATTCAAACACTCTTTCACGTAAATTTCTTGGTTGACAGTCCCGGATGCTATGAAAATTCTGCTTTTCAAGCCACAGGTACAGATGGCTTGCCAAACCAGATATTTCTTTGCGAACTTTGACAGTTTTATGTGCTTGAAAATATCTACTACCTTTCCCCTTCCTTTTGCCGTATAAAACTCCTGTCCCGGAAGCTGCTTGTAGTCGGCTTTGACGTAGGTTTCGTCGTCCATTACCACGCAGTCAAACTTCGTCAGCATCGTCGTGTACAGCCTCCGGGATCGCGCTTTGGCCGTCGTATTTTGTTTATCATCGCGATTTGGAGTCACTACCTTCTTGTAAGTCGATAGTACGGCTCGTTTTTTGGCTCGATGCACGGTTGTAGACGATACACCCAGCTTATTTGCGGCATCTCGAAGAGAGAGGTTAGGGTTTCGCTTGAAACAATATAAATTCAACTTGACTTGAAACAGCTCATCTTCAATACATCTTCAAATTGGTTGCGAATTACATTCAATTTGCCAAAATGTTGACGAAATCATTGAAAAGGTGTTGAAGATAATATGAGAAAACTTTGACAAAACACTACCCTAAAAATGCAACGCAAAAACCATGTGGTTTTTAATACTTCTTTGTGCAACGAAGTTCGTGGTCAAGTGGAAGAAATAAAAAAATGGAAAATTTTAGACAAATAACTGAATTTGCTCCAAATAGTTTATAATAATAGTTAAGTGAAAATAAAAAATGAAATAAAATTTTAAGGAAGTCAGTAAATGTATATCTCTTTGCCGAAAACTAAAATTATGGATTCTACGTTCTTGAAAACATTAAAAAGCTGACCGATGAAAAAATGTTGGATAATTAACTGGAACTGTTTCAAATAGTTTATAATAATTGGTAAGTCAATATGAAAAATTAAATCAATATTTTAGTGAAGTCACTAAATTTAAATATTTTTGCAGAAAACTAAAATCTTTGGATGCTACATTCTTGTAAACATTATGAAGCTGGCTGACTAAAAATGAATGGCTTATCCGAAAAGTTTTTTGGGCACAACGACGAACGCTATTGAATTTGGAAGAAATCGGATCAAATTTAGATATAGCTCCCATATATATGTATCGCCCGATTTCGACAAATGGGTTCACGCTGTGCTTTTTTTCAAACGGATCGTCGCCAAATTTGGCAAAAGGTAATCTTTTTCATCGCCCTTCAAGTCTGCAAAATTTCATCCAAATCGGTTCAGATTTAGATATAGCTCTCATATATATGTATCGCCCGATTTTCCCAGATTTAGCTATAGCTCCCATATATATGTACCGCCCGATTTTTCTCGAAGAGGAGCGGAGCGGAGCGATTTTTTTTTTCTCGGAGCGGAGCGATTTTTTTTTCTCCGGAGCGGAGCGGAGCGAAAAAAATGGACCGCTCCGGATCCCTGAACCTAACCTAACCTAACCTAAGGTTAGGTTAGTTTTTATATCACTTACGGAGATGCACTTAACCGTGAAAATTTTGCGTTGTTTGCAAGACCTGACCTTGCAAAAACTATTGGTGCGAAGTATAATGACTATTGTATGAGCTGTCAAGATGCGGAGGAAAAGGAATCAATTAAACTCCTCTTGTGTGAGTGTCCTGCATTTTGTGTAAGGCGTAAGCAAATTTTAGCTTTATTATAGCTTTAGATTACTGGCGGACCTGGAAAACGTTAATTTAAGCAGTCTGTTAATGTTTTTGGAACAATCTGGTTGGTTCAACAAAAGAAAATAATAGAAAAGGTTCAGTGGTTAAAACTAGAAGTGCCCATATCTAATAGGTACTTTTAGTTAATGTGGTAAAGGGTGATACGGCCAAAATTTGGTCAAGGGAAAACGCGTGTAAATCGGTGAAATCGTTTATTTAAAAAATCAAATTAAATTTCTTTTTGAAGTTCAATTAGTATAAAATTCAGGAAAAATATTCAGTTAGGCTTTCGCTTTTCCAAATCCGAATTGCCGGGATTCACGCTTGACACCTGCCATCAGATTTTGTACAGCCACCTTGTCCACCTTCTTCGCCGCAGAAAGCCAGTTTGCCTTGAACTGCTGCTCGTCCTCAGCAGTTTTTTTGGTCTTCTTTAGGTTCCGCTTGACAATAGCCCAGTATTTCTCAATTGGGCGGAGCTCTGGCGTGTTGGGAGGGTTCTTGTCCTTGGGAACCACCTGCACGTTGTTGGCGGCGTACCACTCCATGGCCTTTTTACCGTAATGGCAAGATGCCAAATCCGGCCAAAACAGTACGGAACAACCGTGTTTCTTTAGGAAAGGCAGCAGACGTTTATTCAAACACTCTTTCACGTAAATTTCTTGGTTGACAGTCCCGGATGCTATGAAAATTCTGCTTTTCAAGCCACAGGTACAGATGGCTTGCCAAACCAGATATTTCTTTGCGAACTTTGACAGTTTTATGTGCTTGAAAATATCTACTACCTTTCCCCTTCCTTTTGCCGTATAAAACTCCTGTCCCGGAAGCTGCTTGTAGTCGGCTTTGACGTAGGTTTCGTCGTCCATTACCACGCAGTCAAACTTCGTCAGCATCGTCGTATACAGCCTCCGGGATCGCGCTTTGGCCGTCGTATTTTGTTTATCATCGCGATTTGGAGTCACTACCTTCTTGTAAGTCGATAGTACGGCTCGTTTTTTGGCTCGATGCACGGTTGTAGACGATACACCCAGCTTATTTGCGGCATCTCGAAGAGAGAGGTTAGGGTTTCGCTTGAAACTACCGGCAACTCTCTTTGTCGTCTCAGCGGCTTCCGGTTTTCGATTTCCCCCCGATCCAGACCTCCTGCCTGTGGACAAACGTTCCCCAACACCTTAATTACATTTGTAACGGTTGATTTGGCAACTTTTAGCGATTTTGCCAGCTTTGCGTGCGAGTAGCTCGGATTTTCGCGATGCGCGAACAAAATTTTGATACGCTGCTCTTCTTGCTTGGACGGCATTTTGACAACTGAACAGTGAATTCCAAAATCAAAATAGGAGCAACATTCTACACACACACACCTTCAAAATGAGGGGTGTTCAGGGTGTTTTTAAATGCAAAATTGAAAGAAATACGTCAAGTTTATATTGACCAAATTTTGACCGTATCACCCTTTATCACAATGGACTGAATAGTCTAAGTGAGCCTGAAACTTAATCGGGCTGCCACTTTAACCTAACCTTTGGGAGCCACCATGGTGCAATAGTTAGCATGCCCGCCTTGCATACACAGCGTCGTGTGTTCAAACCCAGTTTCAACCAAACACCAAAAAGTTTTTCAGCGGTGGATTATCCCACCTCAGTAATGCTGGTGACATTTCTGAGGATTTCAAAGCTCCTCTAAGTTGTTTCACTGCAATGTAGAACGCCGTTCGGACTCGGCTATATAAAGGAGATCCCTTGTCATTGAGCTTCACATAGAATCTGGCAGCACTCAGTGATAAGAGAGAATTCACCACTATGTTATCACAACCCAATAAACACAGGATGAGGGTTTTTCAAATGCAACGACTTTTCAGTTTAAGGGTAAATGTAATTTTCAATATAAATTCAACTTGACTTGAAACAGCTCATCTTCAATACATCTTCAAATTGGTTGCGAATTACATTCAATTTGCCAAAATGTTGACGAAATCATTGAAAAGGTGTTGAAGATAATATGAGAAAACTTTGACAAAACACTACCCTAAAAATGCAACGCAAAAACCATGTGGTTTTTAATACTTCTTTGTGCAACGAAGTTCGTGGTCAAGTGGAAGAAATAAAAAAATGGAAAATTTTAAACAAATAACTGAATTTGCTCCAAATAGTTTATAATAATAGTTAAGTGAAAATAAAAAATGAAATAAAATTTTAAGGAAGTCAGTAAATGTATATCTCTTTGCCGAAAACTAAAATTATGGATTCTACGTTCTTGAAAACATTAAAAAGCTGACCGATGAAAAAATGTTGGATAATTAACTGGAACTGTTTCAAATAGTTTATAATAATTGTTAAGTCAATATGAAAAATTAAATCAATATTTTAGTGAAGTCACTAAATTTAAATATTTTTGCAGAAAACTAAAATCTTTGGATGCTACATTCTTGCAAACATTATGAAGCTGGCTGACTAAAAATGAATGGCTTATCCGAAAAAGTTTCCAGAAAGATTTCAAAGTGCAACCAATTAAAATTGTTAAAAACTTGATATTATTCCATATCATTAACTTCTGGATGAAAATGTGCATCACATCGTCAGTTTAATTTACATCCTATTATCAGCTTAAAATGGATATTATGTGAATTCCTTCTGCTGGAAGTCTATGCTAACACGCGGTCCATCACCTTCCTAATTTCAAATTGCCCGCATATTAATTAATTTCAATGCAGTTTTATGACACAAACAGGAAGGAAATCGAATTATCTATGCAAAAGTGTTTACAAATAATGTTTAAGATATTTAAAGTTTTGTTGTTTTGTTCTTATTTGTTGATATGTTTAATAAGATATTTATTTTTCAATTAGTATTGTAGTGTATTGTGTAGTAGTGTATTATTATATATTTTATTTTGACGAAAATTTCAATTAGATTCGTAACAATAAAATACATAGTGAAAAAAATTGTTTAAGCAATTGCAAAAATAAAAATGAAAGATAATAACGAAAAAATCATTGAATCACCACAACACGTAAGTTTTCATATTTTTAAAACACCTAAACACGTTGAAAGCAGAATACAAATAAAGCAAATGAACAAGAGTACAAACGACAGTGAAGAGAAATGTCAAAAAATTGCAAGAGGAACGCAAAACGTGACATTTTTTCTACCCTGTTTGCTTCTCTACACCGTTTGCCTACAAACAAGAGATGCATTCAATTTTTGCACGAAGAAATTGCATCGTGTAAAAGGCCTCTAAGTGAGCCTGATACATCGGGCTGCCACTATACCTAACCTAACCTAAGACCTGACTAGTTCTGTTTTTGCACGATTTACACACTGAAAAACAGTGAACCCACTAGGAAGGAAGATTTTAGTTATTTTTAGAAAAATTAGATAAATTTTACAAAATTTTAACTAAACTGTATTAGAAACGCAGATGTCACGCCGATTTCACAAAAAAATATAAATATTTTTCGACAAATTCAAAAAAAATTATTAGAAATAATTATTTTTCTTCTCTTGTTAAGGAAAATTTCTTAGTTTGAAGGAAAAAATTGGAGTTCAAAATTGAAAAAATGTCTTTAGTGCCACACGATGTTCAAGATGGGCGCAATATTGGTAAATTTTACAAATTTTAAGAAATTCTGAAATATTTTGTGTGGAGACACGAATTTAGTTAATCTTTATGCTTCATTTGTGTATAATTCTTCCTCTGTTTTAGTTAATTTAACTAACGTACGCAAAAAATTATGAAAATCATGGCAACTTTCTTAAAACGTAATAATTCCATGAACTAAAATAGAATTAAATCAGCTTTAGTGAAATATTGGGTTCACTTTTTTTGAGTGCACGTAGACTATTCTTCTTCGCCCGTTTCTCATTAATGGGGGGATTTTCTAGCACTTTCCTAATCCTTTCTTTTTCTACCGAAAAAGATTGTTTATTGCAACATTCTAAAGTTCTCTTCTGACCATTGTGCCGCATAGACGTTTGTTATGGAAGATGTACCATCAAGAAATATCTGCGCAAAGTGCTACAAGCCTCTACAATCTTCAAAATATGTAAGGTGTAAGATTTGTAATGGAAAACTTCATTACTTTTGTTCGGGTGTCAATGATCAAAATACATTGGAATTGCAATGAATGTCTGCTTATATCCAGTGACTTGGTTGCTTCGGTTTATCTGCTTGCTAATGATGTAAGATAACTTAAGAGTATGCTTTCTAACTTGATTGGCCAATTCAACACAAACGTAAATTCTTTACGTTTATGTCTATGTTCGACGTCAACATAGACTTCTCTGGTATACTGATGGTTTAAAGAAGTTAAAAAACTTAAGGAATAAGTTTTATAAAATCTATAAATCCACTACTTCGACTGATAGTAAAAGGCTTCACCTGCAATATTCTCGTGAGTTTGCATTTTTGAATAAATTTCTTTACAAACAATATTTACTTGATTTTGAGGGCAAAATAAAAACTAATCCTAAGTCTTTTTGGCAATTTATCAAATCTAAACAATCTCATAGTGATTTTCCGTCATCCATGTATTTATATGATGATTGTGCTAGTTCTCCTGAGTCACAGGCTAATTTATTTGCGAAATTTTTTAGTTCAAAATTTCAAATAGATCCACCGAATATGGATTCTAGTGTTCTAGATAATGTTTATTCTGCTATTGATCTTGGCTTGATTCAACTTTCAATTGAAGACGTATATGCTGCACTTTTGAATCTTAAAGATTCTGCGAGGTTGGACGTTGATGGGCTTTCTTCCTCCTTAATGAAGAATTGTGCTTCATCTATGTCGTTTCCTCTCCTGCATATTTTTAATTTATCACTAAGTACTGGTATATTTCTAGACAGTTGGAAAATTGCGTCTATTACCCCCGTCTTTAAATCTGGTTTAAAGGGTGATGTGCGTAACTATAGACCGATTTCTAAATTGTGAAATGTATCTAAATTATTGGAACACTTGGTATATGATAAGATAACATCAGTCGTACAGCGCTTCATTTCGGAATCACAGCATGGTTTTGTAAATAATCGTTCAACATTGTCAAATTTGTTAGTTTTTAATAAATTTTGTTTACAAAGTTATATTTCATGTTAGCCTGATACCGAAACAGGCAATTGACGTCCAAATGCATTATATCTAATTATACAATTATTTTTCGAGCTTTATGGACAGATATAGATTAAGGAACATGGTTAATAGAAAAGAAAAGAAAACGCCAGATACAAATCTATACACGCCTAGACTGTACATGTTTCGGTTCGGGCGAATGAACCTTTCCACAGCCTTTAGTATAGATCTGGCTGGGAGAGATAGCTCAATTTTGGGCCCTTTATGCTAACTCCTTATGGAGAAAACATTTCGGAATTTTCCTCTCACAAATTGAATCATCTTTTCTCCCACTGTACATCATCTTTTCATATAACTTACAAGTCCCTTACTCTTATTTTTATTTCGTTTTGTTACATGGTAATGCAACAACACGAAATTTATTTTTAGAAAGCTAATTTGTTAGAATTCACCTAAGTGGTGAACAGTCGAACAATGCTTATTGTTTCTACAGTCAACTACAACAACATGTGACAACTTACAGAAACTGGTTTCCAGGATACAACAACAATTCTAACGCGTACATTAGTCGTGTTTTTCCTAGTTTTACGACGGGCTCATCGTTGCTTATTATATTTCATGTTAGCCTGATACCAAAACAGGCAATTGACGTTCAAATGCATTATATCTAATTATACAATTATTTTTCGAGCTTTATGGACAGATATAGATTAAGGAACATGGTTAATTTACAAAGTTTAGAGCAAGGTTATCAAGTAGATACTCTTTACTTAGATTTTTGTAAGGCTTTCGATAAGGTTTCTCATAGTATACTTCTGTTGAAACTTAGTGCAATCGGATTTCGTTCTAATTTGTGGCGTTGGTTAAAGTGTTATTTGAATTCACGGCGATGCTTTGTTTGCGTCGATGGCACAAACTCTATGGAATACATAGCAACTTCCGGTGTGCCTCAGGGAAGCATACTCGGACCTTTATTATTTGTTTTGTTTCTTAATGATATAACTAGTGCATGTTCTTTTTCTAAGTGCTTAATATTTGCAGATGATATCAAGCTATTTGCAAGAATCAATTGCGCCGCTGATACACGCTTGCTCCAGGCTGATATTGATTGTTTATCATCTTGGTGTATAAGGAATTTATTGCCATTCAATGTCTCAAAATGCTTTTATTTACTATATACCCGCCGGACACACTTGGCTGAGTCCTCGTACTTTATTAATGATAGCGAACTTCAAAAAGTGCTTTGTATTTGTGATTTGGGAGTTGTATTTCCAAACTTACATATAGATTATTCCAAACTTACATATAGATTACATATTGACTATATAATGCCTAAGGCGTATTCGATGTTAGCGTTTGTGAAGAGGAATTGTAAGGTGTTTTTGGATCCATATACCAGAAAGACTCTATATGATGCCAACACTGAAAAAAATATTGTCGTAAGGTCAAAGATTTCATGTCTTTAAAATACGAATGCAAATTTTTCTTAGCATCGAAGACGCATTTCTCTAATATAAAGTTTTTTTCCTTGTCCAAAAGTCGATAAACTTTTCAATGAAGTCGTATTGTCCTTATAATTAAGTGATTTCATTTAAAAATGGGTATCATAACATGAAAGAAAAAATGTTTGGCCTAAGGTCAACTTGACTTTAATAATTCAGAAAAATTCTTTAAATATGTTTTTCAACACTTTATTTTAAAGACGTTTTTTACTTGAAACATAGCTTAATTACTACTGGAAGTCGAGTCTTAATTTGGAAAATAAAGTTGTCGTTAACTCGTTTTTATAGGACTTTGATAGCATATGAAGAAAAATAGCTGAAAAAGTGAAAAATTAAAATTTGCTTCCTAGAAGCAAGTACAAAAAACCCAAATTTAAAAGAGAATTGTGTCTTAAAAGTATCCTTACTTGTATTCTCCGATTCTTTGGCTCGGAATCAATACCAAATTTTTTAAAGTAAAGACAAAATCTTTGGAACCGGGCATGCTTTTTTTTCAGTGTATGTTTGGTCTAGGCTGGAATATGCTGCCATTGTGTGGAGTCCTATATACACTGAAAAAACAGTGAACCTTTTCCATTGCAAAATGATCTAAACTGTAGTAATATTGACCATGATTTAGCCCCTAAAATTTTTTCCAACTTGTCTAGTTTATAATTCTCTTAAATTTTAGTTCATCTATAACATTGTATTTTAGTTCATTTTTACAACACCATAAGATTTATATACCCCTACCAAGTTAAAAAGTCAGTATTATTTTGGTTTACTTGCTTATTTTGTGGGAAAACCGATAATAAAAAATGTCGACGACTAAACTATTTTTAAATCAATCATTCCACAGTACAGAGAAATTAAATAATTAAAGGAACAACAAACCGTTTTACTATTATGAAAATTTTCATACATTAAAATTAAACTTTCTTTAAGCAAAAGTACTTTATTATAAAAGCTTATGATGAAAGTTCTTAGTACAATATTTTTTGTGAATAAAAATTACGACCACGTGGAATAGAGAGTAGTTCATTTGAACTCGCTGTTTTGACATTTTGACTTATCCTTTTTTATTCGTCGTAGGTATTTTTGTAACATATCTTGCTGGAAGAAAATTTAAGCAATAATGAAAATTGTTAAAAATTAACACCATGTAATGAAATATAATTTTTAATTCTTCATTTTAGCTTGTAACTTACCATATTTGGGGGCATTTTATCAAATGGTGTAAGGAATTCAACTTTTCTTTGGAAAACGTATCTCATAAAATTTGTACCTGAAACAATTAGAGAAATAATGAAGTAATCTACATAAACTCATAAAACTGTGCTGTTATCGATGTGAAGGATATAATAAAATAAATATTCTAGTTGAAAGAAAGCCAAAGTTTTAATATAAAACTTACCAATTCTCTATTAAACAGGGTTGGCCTGTCACAAACTGTGACATTTGCGACGGTATAATACGTATGTCGCAAAAGTCGTAAACCTACTGTAGAAAACCAAATTTTGAATAGAAGAAATCCTGAAAATTTTTTAATTTAGATTAACAGCATTCGCTGTGAGTTTCTGCAGAAATTTGTGAAAGTTTTCCCATGGTCAAGCCTATTTTCTTAGGGGGTATCGAAATTCCCGTTGGTAAGTGTGCAAAATACCTTGGGGTTATATTGGACAGGAGACTCAACTTAAAGCTAAGAAAGGACGAGAAAATCCACGGTTACCCTGTACAGTAGGGAAAAAATTGTTAACATTCCTAAGAATTGCAACTTCTTCGCACATACCATCGTCTTGGCTATCATCGAATTCGCTGCCTAACTGACGCGACTAAAGTACTTTGAGTTTTGCGACTTTGAGTTTTACGACGCGTATGTGACGTTTACGACGTTTGCAACATTGCGAAAGTCGCAAACCTAAAAATGTTTGATGCAAGAATCAATTGCGCCGCTGATACACGCTTGCTCCAGGCTGATATTGATTGTTTATCATCTTGGTGTATAAGGAATTTATTGCCATTCAATGTCTCAAAATGCTTTTATTTACTATATACCCGCCGGACACACTTGGCTGAGTCCTCGTACTTTATTAATGATAGCGAACTTCAAAAAGTGCTTTGTATTTGTGATTTGGGAGTTGTATTTCCAAACTTACATATAGATTATTCCAAACTTACATATAGATTACATATTGACTATATAATGCCTAAGGCGTATTCGATGTTAGCGTTTGTGAAGAGGAATTGTAAGGTGTTTTTGGATCCATATACCAGAAAGACTCTATATGATGCCAACACTGAAAAAAATATTGTCGTAAGGTCAAAGATTTCATGTCTTTAAAATACGAATGCAAATTTTTCTTAGTTTGCAACATTGCGAAAGTCGCAAACCTAAAAATGTTTGATACAGACCATATCTGCTATTAAATTGTACGCTGAGGGGAAATATAAAAAGTTGTCCAAATTTATTTGGGTTACTCTGAAATTAAATATTTATTTTTTACATTAAATAAAATTATTAAATAGGTTTTCAAAAAATCTAATGAAAAAAATAATAATATGCATAAAAAACCAAATATTCTGGATAACCCTAGACAGTCATCATTCGTCAAAATGACGACATGTAATTTCGATTTAAAATACATTTTAGTCTAATGGGAAATGGTAAATTTAAGTTATACTAATTCGACCGTTTTATGAATTGTTGTTTTATACTACTTAAAACCAAATTGAATAAGAAAATAAATTCAAGTTTGGTTCACTTTTTCGCTCACGATGAAAATTGTAGCGTCTTGAAATCAGCCGTAGTCAAAATGACGAAGGATGACGTTAATGTACAAAAAATAAGGATGACTGTCCAGGGTTAAAAGAAAGTTCAAGAATCCTTACCAATTCACTATTAAATTACAGGCAAAGGAGTACTAAAAATTTTTCCAAATTTTTAAGGGGTTATTCTGAAATTAAATATTTGTTTTTACATTAAAAATATTACATTGGTTTCCAAAAAATTTGATTAAAGAAATACTAAAATAAGGTATTAAAAACCTGTAATTTTGATGATAAAAACGTCACAAAAACGTAAATATTCTAGTTGAAATAAAGCCAATTTTTAAAAGAAAACTTACCAATTCTCTATCACTTTCAAGTTGAAATTTGTTCGAATCCATCTGGAGTTGCTCTGAAATTAAATATTGCTTTTACAACAAAGAAAAACATTAAACTGGTTTCAAAAAAATTTAATTAACAAATAATAATATACATAAAAAATATTCTTTTTAAGAGAAAGTCATATTAAAAAAATACTTACCAATTTATGAATAAACTATACGCTGAGATATAACAAAAATTTTCCAAGTTGATCTGGAATTGAATATTAATTTTTTACATTGAATAATAAAAATTTCAATACACTTTCAATTTCAACACATTTTCCTAAATATTCTTAATAACTTTTTTCTAAACTACCGATAAAATATTAATAACTTTCATTTAAAAGGTTTAATAAACAAACACCAATATATGTCTCAAAAATCCAAAATATTCCATGCCTTTATATTCCCTTGTTGCATACCTACTTAAAAGATGCAACAGCCCACGCCAACGCCAACTATACAACTGAAGCATGCCAAACAAAACCAAGCAAAGCCAATACATTCCTACAACAACAAGCAGGTTATATTTGATGAGAAAATAACATTTTAGTGACAAACAAAAATTTAATTAACAAATAATAATATACATAAAAAATATTCTTTTTAAGAGAAAGTCATATTAAAAAAATACTTACCAATTTATGAATAAACTATACGCTGAGATATAACAAAAATTTTCCAAGTTGATCTGGAATTGAATATTAATTTTTTACATTGAATAATAAAAATTTCAATACACTTTCAATTTCAACACATTTTCCTAAATATTCTTAATAACTTTTTTCTAAACTACCGATAAAATATTAATAACTTTCATTTAAAAGGTTTAATAAACAAACACCAATATATGTCTCAAAAATCCAAAATATTCCATGCCTTTATATTCCCTTGTTGCATACCTACTTAAAAGATGCAACAGCCCACGCCAACGCCAACTATACAACTGAAGCATGCCAAACAAAACCAAGCAAAGCCAATACATTCCTACAACAACAAAAACACATGTGCCTTTATTTAAAACAACACCTCATCCAGCCAAATACACCATCCGCGAATAACAAACACACACACAAACCACTAAATGAACAAAAATAAAAACAACCCCACGCTGATGTATACACAACAAAACTCAAGTAACATGATCTTTACATTAATCACATTCCACTATGCCGATAAAGATCTCTGTACTATGCATTAGTTCATCTCATCTGCTGACAATTTACTCTAAGAATAATATTCGTAAAAGAACACCATTTTATGAACTATGAAGCGTTTAACTTAAAATTTGCAAAATTTTCATGGAATGTTATCTACCATTTTTGACGAAAATGTCTATAAATTTAATTACACGTGAACTACAAATATTTCATTGGGTAATTTTCTACCAACAATTATTAACTATAGGAATTTTCAGTAATAAATTGCTATCCACTTTCAAGTTCATTTTTCGTAAAAAAATATTTTCTCATACAAAAACATCTTATAGTAAATTGCACTTATTATTTAGAAAGTACTTTACATTTCACAAGTAGTTTTATACCATGACAAACGAATTTTTAACTACCAGTTAAGAAAT
Source organism: Haematobia irritans (assembly GCF_050003625.1). Taxonomy (NCBI): domain Eukaryota; kingdom Metazoa; phylum Arthropoda; class Insecta; order Diptera; family Muscidae; genus Haematobia; species Haematobia irritans. The sequence continues at coordinate 111,444,508 of NC_134398.1, read as the reverse complement.
TTTTTAAGGAAATTTCCATCGTATTTTGTAGGCCATGAACTAAACGATTGCTACTTAGAATTTGTAAAATTTCCTTTCGAGTAGTTAATTTTTGTTGAAGATACGAAAAATGAACTAAAATTCTGGAAAATTCTTGTAATAAATTATTGTAAAAATCTTCTTAAATTTACGAGACACGTTTCTTCTATGTATAATGTACATAGTGAACGGATTGAAAAATTACAGAGAAGATTCATTAAATTTGCTTTAGTATCTGTACCTTTTACTGAGCCTTTGCCCTCATATCAAGCTAGATGCAGATTAATTCATTTGGAATCTCTTGAGAACCGTAGATTAAATTTTTCTGTTTTGTTTGTTTTTAAGGTAATTAATGGATTTATAGATTGTCCCCCTCTTCTAGAGATTATTGGTTTTAATGTACCAATACGGAATCTTAGACGTCATGACTATTTTAATATTCCTTTTCATAGGAGTAATTATGCCTCTTGCGAGCCCATTTTGAGAGCTTTAAAAGAATTTAATAAATTGAATAATAACTTTAATTTGGATTTTTCAGTTTCTCTAAATAAATTTATTAATACTTTAGATTTAATTTATTTTTAAAATTGCTAGTCCGTAAGGACTGTAATCAATAGACTTAAAAAATAAATAAGAATCTCCTTGTGGAGCGCCTCTGCTCACATACACATACCTAGGCTATATATGAAGCGTTTTTTACTTCTAATCCGAAGATTAAATATCTCAGATAAGACTAACTCCATAAAGAAAAACGTCAAATTTATTTCTTCGAAAAACTGCTTAAAAATTATTCTTTATATCAAATATGTGTTTTTTTCATTAAAATTTGTCTTACTTCAAAGACATACGACTTTAACAGAGGGATGAAACTTTCATATATTCGTGTTCTAAATTTAATAAACAAAAGTGGAAGCAAAAATTATGAACTTTCGTTTCATTAAAATTTCTTTATTTTAAAGAAAAATGTCCTCTCTATTGAATACATTCTTAAGAATTTATTCAATAGAATATTCTTTAAAATCGTTATTTTAAAGAAAATTGTCCTTCCTATTGAATAAATTCTTAAGAACATGGTGGCTAAGAACAATTTCCAGCGAACGGCTTGGACATACGTTACAAATGGATACTCATGCTGAACTGAAGTGGAACCCCAGGGAAGGAGAAAAGGACGCCCCAAATCTACATGGCACAGATCAATAACCCAACAAACCTCTAAATCTTTTAGCGAACTTAGAACAATAGCTACACCCACAAAAAAAAATCGCTTCTCTAACGTATGTTCCAAACATATTTAGCAGGAAGCACATATATTATTGGATAGTGTCGAAACATTAATATGTTTGTTTTATGTGAACAATTTATATGTTTGGAAGCATTTTGAGCCCAAAAATATTATATGCTTGGAAGAATTTTCCCCAAAGAAGATTGTGCTCATTCCCTCACATAATTTTCACTTCCACGAAATTTTTTAGTTCTTGGCACCTTTTTCTGTAGTCCAACGCTTTTCTAGCAATTCTATCCCTTGATTAAAATAATTTTCCTCAAGGTCTTCAAAATAGTGGTTTACAACTGTAATTGAATCTTCATTTGAGGTAAAACGCTTGCCAGCAAGGATTTTTTTTAGATTTGGGAACAAGTAAAAGTCACTGCACCCAGAGAAGGAATATGATCACCTCAAACATGTTTTAAGAGCAAAATGTTATTTTTGGGTGGTGACCATGTAACATGGTTTTCGCAACCATGTTATTTTCTCGAAAGTCATGCATCTGATTTCGGCAAGCAGGTTATATTTGATGAGAAAATAACATTTTAGTGACAAACATGTTACATGGTCACCATACAAAAATAACATTTTGCTCTTGAAATATGTTTGAGGTGATCATATTACTTCTCTGCGTGTGGAAGCTAGATCAGGAGAAGGTGGGTGGTCAAGCAACTCTTACTTTAATTCGTTGATTTTAGCCATTGTTAAAACACTCTTGTGCGCTGGTGCGTTGTCATGATGAAAAATTATCTTTTGTGTTGTAAGCCATGACGTTTTTCTCGAATTTGTACATTTAATTGATCCAAAAGGTTGCAATAGTATGTTACTCTGAATTTATTGTTTTACCCTTTTGCAGATAGTCAATCTATAAAATACCTTTGAAGTCCCAAAAAACCCTTACCATAAACCCTTAGCCATAACCTTACCAGCCGATTGAATTTTAGTTGCCTTCTTTGGGTCACTTCCTCCAGCTTCAGTCCATTGTTTGGATTGTTCTTTTGTCTCTGGAGTATAGTGGTGGATCCATGTCTCATCAACAGTTATGAAACGACGCTTAAATCCATTTTATTTCACTTAAAACGATCCAAACAAGCTTGAGAAATGTTCATTCTTATGCGTTTTTGATCGACTGTTAACAAATACGGCACCCATCTTGCAGAAAGCTTTTTCATCTTCATGCAAAATTAAATGGACTCGATCATTTGAGATGCCCATGATATTAGCAATTTCACGCACGTTTATTCGTCGATCATTTAATACCATATCATGCACTATGGCTACAATTTCTGTTGTTGTTGCTGTTTTTGGACGTCCACTACGTGTTTCATCTTCAATGCTTTCAGCAACCCAATTTTTTACTGTTGCATATGAAGAAGGCAAAAAAAGTGTCTTGTAAATTTAAGGACCATTTTAACTTTCACATAGTTCAACAAATTTACTGTAATATAGTTCATTTTTCCTAACCACAACGAAAATTAACTTAACTAAATGAAAACTTATAAAAATTCAGTAAATGTTTCTTAGTTTACTAACTACGAAATGGGAAGGATTTTTCCTTAAATAAATTTCCAACACAGTAGTTAATGCGTCGTTGATTTTATTATAAAAATACATGGGCAATATATAAATCTTACTACGAAATGTGGACAAAATTTTGTATGGAAAAAAATTTTTTTAGTAAAAATTAACTTAACGACATTATCGATTCGTATGATGGCTACCTACAGATTATTTCCCTTTTTATTATATGTTGAAAATTTTAGATAAAGTAGAATAAAAAGTAGTTAATATAATCCTTGACGGGTGTAAATCATTTTTTATAGATTCCTTAACTTATAGATAGAATTCCAACTAATCAATAAACGTGTTATTGGAAAATGAAGTGAGAAGAGAGTAATGAAATCATCCCAGCAAAAACTCCTATTACCAGGTATGAGTACAAGTATGCCTGCGCCAAATTGGTAACAACTTCCTCGTACATATATCAGTAGTAATACTTTTACACGGGCATGACATTGGAGGAAAGTACTTCCGTGCAAGCATACCAGCAGTCGAAAAATAAGTACTTCTTCGCAAGCATACCAGCTCTCCAAAAATAATATCTTTACCATAAAGATACCCAAAAAGTGCGAACTCACCCCTGTTGTTTTGTAATCCAACACACTATACCACGCACCACGACATGGAACTGTTCAATGATATTATTTTGTAATATAAATTATGTACTATACAACTTTAGAAAACGAAGGTATATTTTATTGGCAATTTTTTTCTGAAATGTAATTTGGCATTACTTATCGCTACTATTAACGGTGCCCACTATAGAGCCGAACGCGGACCTCAAGATATGATTTTGATTACCGGTATTAATAGAAAGAATTACTTTTTGCCTACACAGGTAAGTTATTATTTTTATATCCCAGGTAATACTACAAGTTGTAACTTTTTGATCACCGGTATTACTGAAGGAATCACTAGTGCTTACCCAGTTTTTGCTGGGATTGCATCATGTGAGGGAATTTTTAGAGACATTTTGTGTATATCTCGTATGATTGATTGTGTTTGTTATTGTGTCATTTATGCTGTTGGTTGTTTTGATTCTAGAGACAATGGAATGTTCCTTGTGTGTTGTTGGTATCTTTTGTGGTGAGAGTTGTTTTCTTACAATAGCGAGATCAGAAAGGGACCGTGTGTGTGTGTGGAGTTGTTGTGTTCAGTTCTGTTGATGCATTTATGAAGTGCACACGTGGTTTTAATTTTGCAAAGTTGTACGTGCGGTATTGATGTTTATTAATGAAAATACATTTATTTCGAAACATTTTAGTAACTGAGAAGTGAATGGTATGGTGAAAAGCTTTTTATTGATAAAAAAAACAAATAACAGATTAAGGAACTGTATATTTCTGTTAATAGTTTAAAATTAGTGCGGATTGTTAATTGATTTACATAAAAAATATACAACATGAGTGGTAATAGGATGATCTATATTTATTCTACATCTGGATCACAGGTTGGAGATGCAACCATTTTTTGAATCTATATTTTTTATGTTACAGCAATTCCTACAGGTGAGTACTAAGTTCGAGTTTATCCGCTAAAATTAAAAATAAATCACTAAGAAAAGTATAAAATTATACGTCTTCGATACAATTTTAAATTTAACTTGATGGAGAATAGTCCAAACCAAGTTTTTTATAAAGATTATTTTTTATAATGGATTATTAAAGAAAACTTATCATGAAAATTGCGATTTTAGCCTCTAAACTCGAACATAATATCCACCTTAAATACTAAATGCTATACTGAAAAGTGGAAATTATGTCTAATTTTATAATATTTTTTATTTCAAATATATTCTGAGAATAATTTCAAAAACGTCCCATTAGTCCATGGGTATGATTCCAATAATGTACCTACTGGATAGATTTTTAAATGTGGTAAGTTTTTCTATAAACGGTATTTTGTCCGTTTTTAATAAAACCAAAATTTCAATTTATTAAAAATAATTATTTTCACTTGCAGGTAGACAGGTCTTGTAATGTTAATTTTTTTGAATATTCTTACAGTTTAATGCTAACTAAGCTGATATCCTTATTGGCTATAGGAAATTCTCTTGAAAACCGTAAGTTAAAAATCAATATGAACGAAAGGTAATTGATAGTATTTTTCTTATATTTGTATAACTTTGCAATTTCAGATGCTTATAAGACAAATCCACCCAACAAAAGTTAGCCAAAATCGATGAAACAACAATTCAATGAATGGACAACAATTCAATGAATATAGCAACTTATGCCACATACACAGAAAAAAAGTGTCTCGTAAATTTAAGAAGATTTTTACAATAATTTATTACAAGAATTTTCCAGAATTTTAGTTCATTTTTCGTATCTTTAACGGAAATTAACTACTCGAAAGGAAATTTTACAAATTTTAAGTAGCAATCGTTTAGTTCATAGCCTACAAAATACGATGGAAATTTCCTTAAAAATTTTCTCAACTGGTAGTTAAAAATTCTTTCGTCATACTATAAAACTACTTATGAAATGTAAAATACTTTCTAAATAATAAGTCTAATTTACTATAAAGAGTTTTTGTATGAGAAAATATTTTTTTACGAAAATTGAACTTGAAAGCGGATAGCAATTTCTTACTGGCAATTCCTATAGTTAATAATAGTTGGTACAACATTTCTCAATGAAATATTTGTAGTTCACATGTAATTAAATTTATAGACATTTTCGTCAAAAATGGGTAGATATCATTTCATGAAGTTTTTGCTAATTTTAAGTTAAACGTTTCATCGTTCTTATACTGAGATGCATTTAAGAGTATTTTTTTTAGAGTAAATTGTGGACAGATGCGATGAACTAATGCATAGTACAGAGATCTTTCTCGTCTAAGTGGAATATGTTTAATGTAAAGATGATATTACTTGAAATTTTTTTGAGAGTAAGAGCATGCAATGCAATAATGAGAAATGGTAGTGTAGCGGATGGTTGTAATTGAAAAATATGTATCTGCTTTCTTTATTCAAGTTACAAAGAAAAATTATTATTTTTATGAAAGCTCTATATAAAATTCAAAATTTAAATTGTATGACAAAATAAGAAATGTTAATAATGTTATTTAAAACTAAATGAACAAAGTAAATATATTGTACAGTAACGTAAAGTAAAGTCCCTACAATACTCCCCCTCCTGATAAATGTATGTCCAATATATTAAATGTAACTGTCCGTTTCTTTTTCTCTGTTGAAAGTGGTGTCTTGTCAGCTTCTAACTCCATAAACGTGGGTTTTAGTCTATCAACAGATATAGTTTTAATAACGCCATTAACTTCGACTTTAAAAACCTTATTTTTTTTTCTATTACTTTAAACGACCCTTCATACGGATTTTTTAATGACTTTTTCTGTTCCACGCGTACGAAGACGTAATTAGATGTGTGCAATGCCTTTGGAATATATTCATTAACATTGCCTTTGCTGTGATGCGATAAATTTGAATTCACAGTCTTAAAATACCCTTTTAAATTTTCCAAAAAGTTTGAAGATACTGAACTATCTTCTGGAATAACTATTTCACCGGGTAAACGCACTTCTTGCCCATATACCATCTGCGAGGGTGAGGCTCCCAAATCTTCTTTACAGGTGGACCTGAGACCCAGCAAAGCCACCGGAAGGACATCGGCCCAGTTTTTAAGCGGATATACCTCTGGCCAACGACTAAATCTGTCAATGATCGTAAGCATATATCTATAGCCTCGTGATGGAGGTAGTGGTCCTACAATATCCATATGAATGTGTTCAAAACGCCCCCTCGATATGGGTATTTTTTCCACTGGAGCGCGAATGTGTCGAGAAACCTTTGCCTTCTGACAATCGATACATTCTCTTGACCACTTATTAATCTCCTTATTCATCTTTGGCCAAAAATAACGACGACATATTATCCGTCTTGTTGCCCTAACGCCTGGGTGAGAAATCGCGTGTAACTTATCGACAATAACTTTACGCATGCTCGACGGAATAAAAGGTCTTGGAGTCTTTTATGAGCCTTCACACCAAATGTCTTTACCTAACTCCGGAAAACTTATTAAACTCCAGTTCATGTGGTTATTATCATTTTTCAGAATACCTTCTAGTTCTTCATCTTTACATTGCTCCTCACACAACACACCAAAATTTATGTCCGATTTCTTTATAACCTCTAACTCGAATGACCGCGATAGTGTATCTGCCACTATATTCGTATCTCCTTTAATGTGCCGAATGTCGCTTGTAAACTGCGATATATACTCGAGTTGTCTCACCTGTCGAGGACTCCTTTCAGCCTTTGATTCCAAAACATTTACGAGTGGTTTGTGATCAGTAAAAATTATAAATTCCCTTCCTTCCAACATGTATCGAAAATGTTTAACACTAAATAGCCAATAATTCTCGATCAAACGCACTATACTTTTTTTCCGCCTCGACTAATTTCTTAGAAAAAAACGCTAATGGTTCGGCTTTTCCTTCACGTACTTGCTCCTATACTGCACCAACCGCCACGTTAGATGCATCGACTGTCAATGCCAGTGTCGATTTAACATCAAAATGCCTCAGTAAAACCTGTGAGGAAAACGTCCTTTTTATGGTTTCAAATGCTTCCATAGCCTCATCTGTCCACACTAATTTCTTTCCTTTTTCTAAATTTGCTCTATTGATCATTTCATGAATGGGACTACACGTTTCTGCAAGCTTGGGAATGTATCGATGGAAATAGTTTACCATTCCTATAAATTTTTGCATTAATCTTATAGTTGCCGGTTTTTCAAATTCGAGGATAGCTGCCACTTTTTCCTTAGATGGCCTTATTCCATCCACCGATACATTATGTGCTAAAAAGTCGATATTTGATACACCAAATACACACTTTCCTGGTTTAATATTAAGACCATACTCCTCCATACATTTGAACACTAAGTTTAAATGACGCAAATGTTCTTCGTGATTTTCACTGAATATCAAAACATCATCAATGTAGACGAATACAAAACACCTCATTGATGAACCTCTGAAAGGTTTGTGCCGCATTTCTCAAACCGAATGGCATTCTGACGAACTCAAACATCCCAAATGGTGTTGTGATCGCAGTTTTGAAAATATCCTCTTCAGCCACGGGTATTTGATGATACGCCCGTACCAAGTCAATCTTAGAAAAAACGTTTTTGTTTCGTATGTCCATATTCATATCATGTATATGTGGTAAAGGATATCTGTCTGGAACTGTAATTGCATTTAACCGTCTAAAATCTCCACATGGTCTCCACTCGTTTGGATCCTTCTTCGGTACTAAATGAAGAGCCGATGACGTACAGGAGTTAGACGGTCTACATATTCCTGCTTTAACCAGAAAGTTAAATTCCTCCTTTGCTGCCTTGTGTTTGACGGGATCTAACCGCCTAGGCCTCTCGAATGGCAACACACCTTTTGTTATTATCCTATGTACAGCTGAATGTTTAACTGGTCTCGAATAATCCGGTTCCGCTGTGAGCTGTGGATACTGTCTAAGTAACTTCGTATATTGATCATCTACAATAGAAATCCTTGGCAACCGTATTGAACATACCTGTGACGAAGTTCCAACTTTCACGTTAGTAAGTATGGACTAGTAGTCCATATTTATGTAAAAAATCTGCCCCAATGATAGGTTTCTGTATATTTGCAATCGTAAAAACAAAGGGAAATTCTCTACGTAGACCCAAATTTATATTCAAAAATTTTTTTCCGTAAGTTTGAATTTTTGATCCGTTAGCCGCGCTCAAGGTAATATCCGAATTTCTCTTCTCACCTCTAAATTTTGATACTGGTAATACTGAAATATCTGCCCCACTGTCAATCAAGAATTTTAATTTGTTCTTTTTATCGAACACAAATAAACGACGAGATGCTAGTTGTTCCCACCCGCTGTCCGTCGCACCGACAACGGGCTTTCTTAGTTTACCGATGACTCGTTATCCTTGTTGTAATCACAGGGCTCTTCGCATCTTTTCGCATTCTTTCCGTACCGATAATGAATTCGACATAGCCATTTCCTATCTCTGGATGTCTCTCTTGGTATAGATCTGGATCTAGGTCTTCGTCCCTCAAATGGTCGGCTATTATCCCCGAAACTAAACTCCTCAAATTGTCTTCTCATTGCCGCCACTTCCACTGAAAGAGACCTAAACCCTTCACACATATTCATGGAAGCCTGTAATATGCCCTCTACTGCCTTCCCTAGCTCGCTACATTCGTTGGGAGTCTTTCTTGAATTTACTACAGCCACCTCATTGTTTTGCATCACATCCCATATAGAATCTGCTAACTGTATTAGCTGCGTGCTATCAGATATATTCGAGCCCGTCAATGCTACATTCAAACTTTTTGGCAATTTTCTCATCCATAGCTTTTTAAGTAGCTCTTGGCTAAATTCTGGACCAGCGAGTAATGCTAGTGATCGATAAAATTTCGATGGCTTTCTATCTCCTATCTCGGTGTCCCACAAAATTCTATCGAGCCTTCTACTCTTACTGATGGTATGCCGTTGTATCAATGTATTCTTCAAATGAGAATATTTATCCTCTCTTGGAGGGCTTTGGATGACATCAAGCACGGTTATAATTACGTCTTGTGGAAGCGAAGAAACAGTGTGTTCGTACTTGGTTCTATCTTGAACAATGCCCTTAGTCGCGAATTGCATCCCAGCATGAATAAACCAAGCTTCCGGGCAATTTGTCCAAAATTGAGGAAGTTTTACTGAAGCTGCAGATATCTCCATTTCGGCTTGGTTTTGGACATTCAAACCACTGACAGAGTTTTCGCTGTCTTTGTCCCTACCAGTATTCAAGTCTAACTCTAAATCAATCAATGATGTATCGATGTTTTCTGTTGCTTGTTCCCTATTACGCGGTGGTGTATGGTACATTTTTCTCAGAGAAGGAGTTTACAATTAATAAATATTATATTATACTAATTTATAGGTATATATATACTAGGTTAGGTTAGGTTAAAGTGGCAGCCCGATTAAGATTCAGGCTCACTTAGACTATTCAGTCCATTGTGATACCACATTAACTAAAAGTACCTATTACATATGGGCACTTCTAGTTTTAACCGCTGAACCTTCTTGATTATTTTTCTTTGTTGAACCAACCAGATTGTTCCAAAAACATTAGCAGACTGCTTAAGTTGACGTTTTCCAGATCCGCCAGTAATCTGAAGCTATATGCTCCTAAAAGTTGCTTGCGCTTTACACAAAATGCAGGACACTCACACAAGAGGTGTTTAATTGATTCTTTTTCCTCCGCATCATGACAGCTCATACAATAGTCATTATACTTCGCGCCAATAGTTTTTGCAAAATCTCCTATCAGGCAGCGACCCGTTATAGCAGATATCAGGAGTGATATCTGACGTCTCGAGAACATTAGCATATCTAGTGTGCGGTTTAAGTTGAAATGGGGCCATATTTGCTTGGTGTCGTTACAACCCTTGCAATTCTCCCATCGAACATTTGCCATCATAACAGCCTTCTCACGCAGCATGAGCTTGCAGGTAGCTAGGGGCATACCAACAAATTCTAGTTCCCCTGGAATATGTAAGGTAGTCCCTAGCCTTGCCAACTCATCCGCTTCGCAGTTCCCCGGTATGTTCCTATGGCCAGGCACCCATATTAGGTGAATATTGTACTGCTCAGCCATCTCATTGAGAGATTTGCGGCAATCGATGGCCGTTTTCGAGTTGAGGAACACAGAGTCCAAGGATTTTATTGCAGGTTGACTGTCTGAGTATATATTAATGCCCACATTTTTTGGAACATTACTTCTCAGCCAATTCGCCACCTCTCTTATTGCTAATATTTCAGCCTGAAAAACACTACAGTGATTAGGTAATCTTTTCGCTATTTGAAGTTCCAAATCATTAGAATATACTCCGAAACCCACTTGTCCATCCAATTTGGAGCCATCAGTGTAGAAATCTATATATTCTTTATTCCCCGGGGTCTGTGTGCACCACGCCTCACTGTTGGGGATTAGAGTCTCAAACTTTTTGTCGAAAAGTGGACTCGCCAAAGTGTAATCCACTACGTTAGGCACATCTGACATTGTTTTGAGGACAGAACTGTGACCGTAACCTTTTTCCGACCACAGCGATAGTTCGCGCAACCGCACAGCCGTTGTTGCAGCTGACTGTTTGGCCAAAATGTCTAAAGGCAATAGATGCAGCATGACATTAAGGGAATTTGTTCCTGTCTTGCTGAATGCGCCTGAAATACACAAACACGCCATACGCTGAACTTTATCTAAACCAGTCGGTTTCTGAAGTGCCGGCAACCAGACTACAACACCATATAGCATTATAGGTCTAACCACTGCCGTGTATAGCCAATGCACAATTTTTGGTTTTAGTCCCCACTTTTTTCCTATTGCCTTTTTGCACGAGTACAAAGCTACAGTTGCCTTCCTCGCCCTTTCTTCAATATTAAGCTTAAAGTTCAGCTTCCTGTCCAAAATAACGCCAAGGTATTTTGCACAATCACCAAAGGGAATTTCAATACCCCCTAAGGAAATAGGCCTAACCGTGGGAGATTTGCGATCTTTGCAGTACATGACTAATTCTGTCTTTGCGGGATTTACCCCAAGACCATTGTCTTTCGCCCATTTTTCAGTCATCCGGAGGGCCCTCTGAATAATATCTCTGATTGTGGATGGGAATTTTCCCCTGACTGCCAGAGCTACATCATCTGCGTATGCCACCACTTTTATCCTTTCTTTTTCTAGAGTAACCAGAAGGCTATTTATAGCAACATTCCAAAGAAGAGGTGATAGAACTCCTCCTTGGGGAGTGCCTCTGTTCACATACTTTTGTATGTTTGCTTGTCCTAGTGTGGCTGAAATACGTCTCTTCATTAGTAGTTCGTCTAACAGCCTGAGTATACATGGATCAACATTCAGAGTTGTCAGTCCATTTAATATCGAGCTCGGATGGACATTATTGAACGCCCCTTCGATGTCTAGAAACGCCACGATTGTGTATTCTTTGACAGATAGTGAGCTTTCAATAAAGCTGACTAGTTCATGTAGTGCGGTCTCAGTAGACCTGCCCTTCGAGTATGCATGCTGTCGTTTCGAGAACAAACTTGAATCGATGCTAGTTCTAAGATAAATATCTATCATCCTCTCCAGAGTCTTAAGTAGGAATGAGGATAAGCTGATTGGTCGGAAATCCTTCGCCCTCGAGTGAGAGGCTTTTCCCGCTTTAGGTATGAAGACGACTTTTGTTTCCCTCCACTTTCCTGTGATATATGATAAGTTGATACATCCTTTATATATACCGACAACCAGGGGATAATTTTGTCAGTTACAGCTTGTAACTCCGCCGGAGTAATTCCATCAGGTCCAGGGGATTTGAATGGTCCAAAGCTATTTAGCGCCCATCTTATTCTAGTTTCCGATACAATTTCCTCGACAGGAAACGACCGCTGAGCAACTGTGGCACCGCCAGTACATGGTTCAACCGTCTGATTTCCAGGAAAATGTGTGTCCAATAGTACCTCCAGCGTCTCCTCACTGGACGTTGTCCAATTGCCCTCCGATGTTTTAATGAAACCTGGAGCGGAGTTGGTGGATGCTAGAACCTTCCGTAGTCTGGAAGCCTCGGACGTATTCTCAATACTGCTGCAGTAATCATTCCAAGAGTTATGCTGAGCCTTTCTCAGTTCTCGCTTGTATCCTCTCAGAATCTTCTTGTAAGCGTCCCAGTCCTCAGAAGCTCTGGTGGACTTTGCCTTGTTAAAGAGCTTCCTGCAGGATTTCCTCATATTACTTAATTCCGTAGACCACCATGGTGGTCGATGTTTCCCCCTTGGCTTTCCTCTAGGGCATGCAGCTTTCAGTGAGATGTTGAAGGCCTTAGTAATCCGCTCCACTGCGTATTCGATATCTTGCACATTTCTCATATTTGTCTCTGTTATTTCCGGTATCATCATATTGAACGATTCCCTATACCTATTCCAGTCAGCTTTCCTAACATTTGGCGGAAATATGATCTTGGTGATATGAACATCAAATTTGAAACTGATGTAGCGATGATCTGAGAAGCTGTGTTCACTTAAAACCTGCCACTCAGATATCATTTCATTCAGTTCTTGCGAGGCCAAGGTGATGTCCAAAACCTCTTGCCTGTTTTTAGTGACAAAGGTTGGGACATCTCCCTTGTTGCAAACTACCAGATTAGTACGCAAAATAAACTCTATTAGCGACTCTCCCCTTGCATTAGTATCACTACTTCCCCATATACTATGATGTGCATTCGCATCGCATCCCATAATGAGTTTCGTCTTTGTTTTCCGTGACTCCTCCACTAAGGTCTTAACGGCATATGGAGGCATCTCCCTGTCATGTCCCATGTAGACCGAAGATACCCAATATTTGCATTTGGCTATTTCTAAACTGGCAACGACAGTGTCTGTATTGCACATTGAAGGAAGCAGAAACAAGTTGAGCTCGTTTTTAGCAATTATACAGGCTCGATTTACATCATTACCACTAGGCAGTAGAAGCCTCCTCACGCATACGGTATCTATCCATGTCTTCAAATGTCTTGGTATCCCCCTCGACTTCGCAAGAGGATCCGCTTACTTCTGATTCAGACAGAGGCTTGTCCATTTCTGAATCCTTTAGCTGATCGTTTTTATACACCTTCATTTGGATATAATGAAAGCCATAACATACACGGCCCTGAGACTTTGCTAGATGTGGCAAAGACTGAGTGTTCAATATAAACACTGCATGCCGTCTTGGCCCATCCACTTCATCCAAACGGCCAACCTTCCAATCAGCTGTTGGAAGATCTGGATTGCATTGTTTCAGTCTATTTAAAATAGATTCAGGGTCAGGAGGGTTTGCAGGTATCCACGCATGTGCTCTTGGTCTAGCCGGTATGTCTTTCTTCTCGACTAACTCTAGAGCAGCTCCTTCCCAAACTTCACCAATTAGTATCAGAGCAGCTTTAAAACATTCTATAGACCTCTGGTCCTCAAATGCGACTAGCTTAAATCGTCCTTGATACCAACCAGCCTCTTGGTGTCGAGGATCTGGGCCGGGAAACTTTTCCAGCACCTGTGAGTAGACGCCAGACAAAGCATTCTCAATTTCCCCCCATTTTTGCTTTGGAATCATACCGTCCAATGCTCCTTTATTAATGATAGCCATCACAAGGCTGTCTTTAGCAACTGAGGCAAACGATCGTTGATCCCTTTTGGAGGATGGCAGCTCATCCGGTGATCGTTCCCTTTTTCCAGCCTCAAGAATTCCTTGAGCTCATTTTAAGGAATCGCTTTGTTTAGCCGACAACGTGCTTGGGTCGACTGATCCTAATTTCTTTAGGATAAACAAAGCATTTCTGCGTTCTTTGAATCTCTTTCGTGAGGGATTACCTCCTTTTGATGCCGTTACCTTGGAAAAGGTCCGACTTGTCAAATTGTCGCCACCTGTCGACCCGTCTACAGGTCGACTAATTGGGCCTAACTCTTGGTCATTGCTCAAATCGATAACTCCAGTCGATACTCGTCCACTGGGCCCTGAAGTTAGCAACCCAGTGGATGTCTTTGAATTTCTCTGCATGGTGGCCTAATATCCCACCACACTTGAAATTCGTAGTAGGTACTTATTACGATGATTTTATCCGCTATTAAAAAACACGTCCGTTCCGTTCGACGGTTGAAATAAGAAAAAAAAAAAATATATATATATATATATTTATATATATATATATATATATATATATATATATATATATATATATATATATATATATATATATATATATATATATATATATATATATATATATATATATATATATATATATATATATATATATATATATATATATATATATATATATATATATATATATATATATATATATATATATATATATATATATATATATATATATATATATATATATATATATATATATATATATATATATATATATATATATATATATATATATATATATATATATATACTAATATACTATATATTATATTAATTTATAGGTATCTTAAATTAATGTGAGAATACAATCTCGGCGGACTTACAAATGATGAAGTTGAAAGGTGGTTTATTGGATTTACAAAGATTTTTTACTCCAGCTAAAATCATACGGGTTGTTATTGCCAAACTCAAATTTCAAATGATCTCTACGAATTCATTCAGCCTTCAGAAAGAAATTCAGTCGTCAAAATTGGCGATGCCGTTATAAATAGGTTTCGTATTTTGGTTGAAAATTTGATTTCGGTCCTGGGCTATTCTTCTCGAATCAGCTTCGAGCTAATTGTTTCTTTCCAAGTTTAAAATGTGTCTTTCAGCGATTCTTTAAAGCATTTAATTTTTGCATGCACCAATTAATCGTTTGTGCACGATTTTCTCATATTTCGTTTTCAATTAGTCAATTAATATTCTTTAAAAAAAAAAATCTTATTTAGGCAGGATCACCAATGTAGTGGATGGTTGTAATTGAAAAATATGTATCTGCTTTCTTTATTCAAGTTACAAAGAAAAATTATTATTTTTATGAAAGCTCTATATAAAATTCAAAATTTAAATTGTATGACAAAATAAGAAATGTTAATAATGTTATTTAAAATTAAATGAACAAAGTAAATATATTGTACAGTAACGTAAAGTAAAGTCCCTACAGGTAGCGAGTGATAGGGATGTTGTGTGTATCTGAGCGTGGGGTTGTTTTTATTTTTGTTCTTTCAGTGGTTTGTGTGTGTGTTTATTATTCGCGAATGGTTTATTTGTCCGGATGAGGTGTTGTTTTCAATGAAGGCACTTGTGTTTTTGTTGTTGTAGAAATGTTTTGGTTTTGCTTGGTTTTGTTTGGCATGCTTCAGTTGTATAGTTGGCGTTGGCGTGGGCTGTTGCACCTTTTTAGCAAGTATGTAACAAGGGAATATAAATGTATGGAATATATTGGTGTTTGTTTATTAAAACTTTTAAATGAAAGTTACTAATATTTTAGCGATGAGGTGTACAATGGCGAAGTGATGATCGGTAGCTTAGAAAAAAGTTATTAAGAATGTTCAATATTTAGGAAAAAATGCTGAAATGGAAAGTATATTGAAATTGTTTTATCTAATTTAATTTTTATTATTCAATGTAAAAAATAAATATTAAATTTCAGAGTAACTCCAGATGAATTTGGAAAATTGTTTGTTACACCTCAGCGTATAGTTTAATCATAAATAGGTAAGTGTTCTTTTTTCAATGTGGGTTTCTTTTAAAAATAATATTCTTTATGTATATTATTATTATTTGCTAATTATTATTATTATTATTTTTAATTATTATTTTTTAACCAGATTTATGTTTTTCTTTGTTGTAAAAAAATATTTAATTTAAGATCCGGGCAAATTTTTATATTTCTCCTCAGCGTACAATTTAATCGAGAAGTGGTAAGTTTTCTTTTAAAATTTGGCTTTCTTTTCACTAGAATATTTTCGTTTTTATGACCTTTTTATTATCAAAAATTCATGTTTTTAATACCTTATTTTAATATTACTTTAATCAAATATTTGTGGAAACCAATTTAATATTTTTAATGTAAAAAACAAATATTTAATTTCAGAATAACAATTTGGAAACATTTTTATGAATTGGTAAGCTTTCTTTAACATTCTTTTAACCAGAATATTTACTTTTTTATGCATATTATTTCTTTAATTAGATTTTTGGAAACCAATTTAATGTCTTTTATTTAATGTAAAAAATAAATATTTAATTTCAGAGTAACCCTAAATGAATTTCGATAACTTTTTAACCTCAGCGTACATCGATAACAACACAATTTTATGAGTTAATATATTACTTAATTCATTATTTCTCTAATTGTCTCAAGTACAAACTTTATGAGGTACGTTTATCTAAGAAAAGTTGAATTTCTTACACCATTTATTAAAATGCCCCCAAATATGGTAAGTTACAAGCTAATTTAAAGAGCTAAAAAACTATATTTTATTACATGTTAATTTTTAACAATTTTCATTATTCCTTCCATTTTTTTCAGCAAGATATGTGAAAAATATACTTACGATGAATAAAAAACTATGGAAAAGTCAAAATGTCCAAAAAGCGAGCTAAAATAAACTACTTTCTTGTTCCACGTGGTCATAATTTTTATTCACAAAAACATTGTCTTAAGAACTTTCATCATAAGTTTTTATAATAAAGTATTTTTGCTTAAAGAAAGTTTAATTTTATTGCATGCAAATTTTCATAATGGTAAAACGGTTTGTTGTTCCTTTAATTATTTAATTTCTCTGTACTGTGGAATGATTGATTTAAAAATAGTTTAGTCGTCGACATTTTAAAAATACTGTTACACAAATTTTATTATCGGGTGTCCCAAAAAATAAGCCAGTAAACCAAAATAATACTGACTTTTTACCTTGGTAGCGGTATATAAATCTTATGGTGTTGTAAAAATGAACTAAAATACAATGTACATCTATAGATGAACTAAAATTTAAGAGAATTATAAACTAGACAAGTTGAAAAAATCTTAAGGGCTAAATTATGGTCAATATTACTACAGTTTAGTTCATTTTGCAATGGAAAAGGGTTCACTGTTTTTTCAGTGTATATGTTATCTTTCATATGGATAGAAAACATAGAAATTTAAATTAATTAGTTTAGTCCTAATAACATAGAATAGTACTCTTTTGAAGAAGCAATTACTAACTACCGACAAGTAACTGCATCCAACGTACGAATAAAAATATTTCCTTTATTGTATATCATAAGCCATAGTTTTGTGTAATATTATAATAATGTTTTGAAATAAAATACTGGTGGTTATAGAAAATTGACTTGTTTTGTACGAACAATTTCTTAGTTGTATACAGGCTTGTTGTACCTTTGATTCTCAATTTCTCTACTTTTTTGGAAATTATACTGACAAACAGTTTACTTCAAACCAATTTCTTAATACAGGTTTCCCAAAAAATTGTTCATTTTTCCGGATAGCAGGAATATTTTGAATGAGTGTAAGTGCATTCCTCCGACAGCGTAGTAATAATGAACTAAAATACGATGCAATACATGAACTAATTTATAAGAAAATCATGAACTTATCTAGATGGAAAAAATCTTTGGCGCCAAATCATGGTCATTCTTACTATGGGTTAGTTCATTTTTCATAAAAAATAGTAAACTTTTTTTTCGGTGTAAAAAAATTGCGTATGCGTTTTTTTGAACACCTGTTTCTATATGAAGGAGTTGCCAGATCGAAACCAAATTTAACATGTGTTCATAACAGAGATGGAAGTTTCCAAAACACTTAACTTTTTTTGTTTATACCGCGCTTTTTGTGCTAGGCTAAGAAGTTTCCGAACTGCCCTCGTACAGATGAAAAAGCTTTCTGTAAGATGGGTGCCGCATTTGTTACCAGTTGATCAAAAACGCATAAGAATGAACATTTCTCAAGCTTGTTTGGATCGTTTTAAGCGAAATAAAATGGATTTTAAGCGTCGTTTCATAACTGTTGATGAGACATGGATCCACCACTGTACTCCAGAGACAAAAGAACTATCCAAATAATGAACTGAAGCTGGAGGAAGTGTCCCAAAGAAGGCAACAACAATTCAATCGGCTGGTATGGTTATGGCAACGGTTTTTTGGGAATTCAATATTTTATTGATTGACTATCTGCAAAAGGTTAAAACAATAAATTCAGAGTACTATTGCAACCTTTTGGATCAATTAAATGTACAAATTCGAGAAAAACGTCATGGCTTACAACACAAAAAAACAATTTTTCATCAAGACAACGCATCAGCGCACAAGAGTGTTTTACCAATGGCTAAAATCAACGACTTAGAGTTCGAGTTGCTTGACCACCCACCATACTATTCTGATTTAGCTCCCAGTGACTTTTACTTGTTCCCAAATCTAAAAAAAATTCTTGCTGGCAAGCATTTAACCTCAAATGAAGATGCAATTACAGTTGTAAACAACTATTTTGAAGACCTTGAGGAACACTATTTTAATCAAGGGATAGAATTGCTAGAAAAGCGTTGGACTAAGTGTATTGAAGTTTCAGGAGATTATATTGAAAAATAAAAATATTTTTGAAAATCTAACTATTCTCTTTCATTGATAGGCACGTGGAGCAGTGGTTAGCATGTCTGCCTTGCATGCAAAGGCTCGTGGGTTAAATCCTGATGCGACCGAACACCATTATTTTTTAAATTTACACATTTATATATATACTATATTAAATTGTTATAATGAAGCTTCGAAATGTGGATTATTAAAGATTTACAGTCAGAAACAGTGATATTGTAGGGACACACTTTACAATTTTGTACTTGCAAAATTTTTATCACATAGTCTTTGAAATTTGTATATGAAAAAAAAAGAAAAATTATTTTTTTGGGGAGAGAGTTTTTGGATTTTTGAGAAGAAAGAAACTAAATAAAACAGTTCATTAATTTATAATTGTGCCTTTGTTTAATTTCCTTAAAAACATAAAACCATGCACACATAATTGGTGACCCCGCGTTTTAAATCGTTTAAATTGTGTCTTGCGTGTAGATTTATGTTAACAATGCCTAATACAACGGAAAATTTGGACCCAGCAGGAAATGGTCGGAATGAAAATTCTCAATCCCGCAACGTCGCTGCTTCCAGTTTACACAAGCTGCCTCCATTCTGGAAAGAAAATCCAAAACTCTGGTTTATGCAGGTTGAAGCCATTTTTGGAATTTCTGGAATCACCCGCGATGAGACCAAATTCCAATACGTCATAGCAAATATCGATTCAAGCTTTCTTCCTCATATTTGTGATATTTTGGAAGCCCCTCCTGCTGATGGAAGTAAATTTGTTGCCGTTAAGAATCGCCTAATTGAAATCTTTTCCGAATCTCAGGAATCAAAACTCCGCAGATTGCTAAAAAATCTAGAATTAGGAGATCAAAAACCATCGCTTATGCTTCAGGTCATGGAAAATCTTTCTTCTGGCCAATTAAATGACGCTGTCCTCAAGACTCTCTTTTTCAGAAGATGTTCGGTCCATACTAACAATAAGCCAAGTAAGTGACGTGTCTTCTTTAGCTTTGCAAGCAGACAAAATTATGAGTCTACGTTCGCCACAACTTTTTGAGGTAACTGCGACAGCTGGTAATATCGATCTGACAAAGATATCCCTTCAAATTGAAGCTTTAGAGAAAAAATTCAACAATTTTTCTAGAAACCGCAGACAAAATCGTGCCGGAACCGATTCCAAATCACGAAACAGAAGTAAGTCACGCGCAGGGATTGGTGTTGGTACCACAATCGGTTTGCCGAAAAGGCAACAAAATGCACATCCCCATGCTCATTCTGAAAAAACTAGAGGTCCATTCGGAAGTTGCGACAATTCCGGATGATAATGGTATCTCGTGTCGCCTTTTTGTTGAGGATAAGCTTTCTAAAAGACAATTTTTAGTTGACGCCAGGGCCGATTTATCTGTAATTCCTCCAATTTTAAAAATGCGAACAATTACGAATGCGGTATCAAAATTTTTGCTGCAAATGGTTCACCAATTCGAACCTTCGGTCAGAAAATTATGCATTTAGATTTTGGATTACGCAGAAAATTTTCTTGGACTTTCATTATAGCAGACATTACCAAGCCAATTATTGGATCTGATTTTTTAAAACATTTTCATAAAAATAACAACGCTGGTCAAAGATGACTCTGTATTTCACAAATTGTTAATGAAATATCGAGATGTCTACCAGGTTTCCAACCTTCCTGGAATAAAGACGGAACATGGAATATACCATCATATTGAAACGGGTGGTCCAGATCAAAAACGTTTTCAAATTGCCAAAAAAGATTTTGAGTATATGCTTGAACTCGGTATTATTAGACCATCTAGGAGTAATTGGTCGAACCCTCTTCATATGTTTCCCAAAAAAAAAAAAAAAAAATGGCGAGTGGAGATGTGTAGGAGATTACCGATTTTAAATAAAATTACGGTGCCTGACCGTTATCCAATACCTTTTATTACTGATGCCAATATTAACTTAGCTGGTAGCTGCATATTTTCAAAGTTGAATTTAGTACATTTTACCAAATTCCTGTCGTTACTCCGTTTGGTTTATATGAATTTGTCAAAATGCCGTTTGGTTTGCGAAATGCTGCTCAAACCTTCCAACGAGTAATGGACGAAGTACTACGCTTGCCTTTCACATTTGTCTACATTGATGATGTCCTTATTTTCTCAAAATCAGCCGCTGAACATTTGGAGCATCTAAAGATCGTTTTCGAAAGGTTTCAGAAATATGGTATTGTCGTCCACCAAGGAAAATGTTCCTTCGGTAATACTGAAATCGATTTCCTTGGTTTCCGAATATCATCAACTGGAATGCAACCCATTCGAAGGAAAGTAGATGAAATTGAAAGTATCCCTAAGCCTTCTACAATCAAGGACTTACGACGCTTTCTCGGAATGGTAAACTTTTATAGACGCTTTTTACCTAATGCAGCGACAGAACGAGCTCCACCAAATTGTGTTCTCAAGAATGTGGTGAAAAATGATAAACGACCTATAATTTGGACAGAGGAAGCTGAGAAATCATTTTTGCAATGTAAGTCAAGCTTATCAAATGCAGTGTTATTATTTCATCCCGTTAGTGGTGCCGAATTATCTATTAAAGTCGATGCATCTGACTTTGCATTGGGAGCTGTTTTGGAACAGCGAGTAAATAACGAATTCCAATCATTATCTTTCTTTACTAAGAAACTAAGCAAAACTCAACAACGCTATACTACTTACGATCGAGAGCTTTTAGCAATTTATGAAGCTGTTAAATATTTTCGGGACTATGTAGAAGGACATTCGTTTTCTATTTATACTGACCGCAAACCATTAATTTACGCCTTTTCTCAAAAGCCAGAAAAAGCAAGTCCTCGTCAACAACGACAACTGAATTTTATTGGTCAATTTTCAACAGATTTGAGATACATTAAGGGTAATGAAAACATCGTGGCAGATACATTCTCACGTGTAGAATCGTTATCATTACTGGATTTTGAAGAACTTTCAAAACTTCAACAAAGTGATGAACTTCAAGATATTTTGAATACTCAAACATCTTTGAATTTGCAACTCAAATACAAAAATCCTCAAATACAAAAATATTCTGTGATGTCTCTAAAAATAATAGTCCAAGACCATATGTTCCACTTAAATTGCGGAAACCAATATTTTATGGTTTACACAATTTATCTCATCCTGGTTCAAAAGCTTCCGTAAAACTTGTCACTGAACGTTATTGTTGGCCTTTTATGAAGAGAGATTGTGCACACTGGACGAAATCTTGTCGAAAAATGTCCTATCGGAACATTTCCATTGTCCTCGCGACGTTTTGCTGAAGTGCACATAGATATAGTTGGACCATTCCCGCTTTCAGATGGACATCGATATATCCTTACAGGCATAGATCGATTTACCCGATGGATGGATGCAATACCAATGCCGAATATTACAGCTGGAACTGTGTCTTTAAGTTTTTTAAATGTGTCTGGGTGTCTCGTTTTGCTTCACCGGATATTGTTCACACAGACAGGGGACGTCAGTTCACATCGAACACTTTTCGGAATTTATTAAAGATTTTGGGAACACGATTAAAACATTCGATATCTTATCATCCACAATCGAATGGATTAGTCGAGCGTTTTCATAGAACACTTAAGTCCGCATTGATATGTCACAACAAAAACCAATGGACAAGGTCTTTACCTTTAGTTTTGCTTGGATCAAGAGTTTCAGTAAAGGATGGTATATATTGCTCTCCAGCCGAAATTGTGTATGGCGAAACACTTCATGTACCTAGTCAAATTTTTAGCGAAACTAATACCGTTATAGATTCAGATGTCAAGAATTAAACCCGCAACAACTTCAAGTAAAAAATTGTCCAAAAACATTTATTAACAAGGTTTAAATATATGCTCTCATGTGTGTGATCACGTACTAAAGGGTGATTCTTTTGAGGTTAGGATTTTCATGCATTAGTATTTGACAGATCACGTGGGATTTCAGACATGGTGTCAAAGAGAAAGATGCTCAGTATGCTTTGACATTTCATCATGAATAGACTTACGATCTGCCACAACGTCGAATTTTCAGTGAATGGGCCCTAGAAAAGTTGGCAGAAAATCCGCTTTTTTATCGACAAATTTTGTTCAGCGATGAGGCTCATTTCTGGTTGAATGGCTACGTAAATAAGCAAAATTGCCGCATTTGGAGTGAAGAGCAACCAGAAGCCGTTCAAGAACTGCCCATGCATCCCGAAAAATGCACTGTTTGGTGTGGTTTGTACGCTGGTGGAATCATTGGACCGTATTTTTTCAAAGATGCTGTTGGACGCAACGTTACGGTGAATGGCGATCGCTATCGTTCGATGCTAACAAACTTTTTGTTGCCAAAAATGGAAGAACTGAACTTGGTTGACATGTGGTTTCAACAAGATGGCGCTACATGCCACACAGCTCGCGATTCTATGGCCATTTTGAGGGAAAACTTCGGAGAACAATTCATCTCAAGAAATGGACCGGTAAGTTGGCCACCAAGATCATGCGATTTGACGCCTTTAGACTATTTTTTGTGGGGCTACGTCAAGTCTAAAGTCTACAGAAATAAGCCAGCAACTATTCCAGCTTTGGAAGACAACATTTCCGAAGAAATTCGGGCTATTCCGGCCGAAATGCTCGAAAAAGTTGCCCAAAATTGGACTTTCCGAATGGACCACCTAAGACGCAGCCGCGGTCAACATTTAAATGAAATTATCTTCAAAAAGTAAATGTCATGGACCAATCTAACGTTTCAAATAAAGAACCGATGAGATTTTGCAAATTTTATGCGTTTTTTTTTTAAAAAAGTTATCAAGCTCTTAACAAATCACCCTTTAAAACCTCTTGAGCCAAAATTTAAGGACCATACAGAGTGATCAAAAGATTCCCAAAATATTTTACCCTTCAAATCGGAAGAAAAACAGAAAATATCACAATTGATCGATTAAAACCAGCATTTACAGAAGTTAAATTATTAGAAATTTATATAAGTCAACAGATTGTCCCTATCAAACCGAAAGAGAAATCAGTATCGTTTTCACTAGGAAGGGGGTAGTGTAGGGACACACTTTACAATTTTGTACTTGTAAAATTTTTATCACATAGTCTTTTAAATTTGTATATGAAAAAAAAGAAAAATTATTTTTTTTGGGGAGAGAGTTTTTGGATTTTTGGATGAAAGAAACTAAATAAAACAGTTAATTAATTTATAATTGTGCCTTTGTTTAATTTCCTTAAAAACATAAAACCACGCACAATATAAACGAAATGGACTGAGCTTTTGGATAAAATATTATTTTTTATTGCAAAAATAACAATTTTGTAACAAAAAACTGTTTTTGGTATAAAAGTTTGAAATTTTGGAAGGGATTCAAAAACTCTAACAAAAGAAGGACGTGGAGTCGAGTATAAACATACATAAATAATTTTATAATACACACATAAATTTATTTAGTTGTGAATAGTTTTTTGATAGCATTTAACACCATTTTAAATGCATTTAAAACTTATCGTGTTTTGTACTTAATTTCATTTTTACCTTTAAGTCCGGTATAAAGTTGACATTATCGCTCTAAAATGGCCCTTTACTTTTCTTTAATAATTCATTCACTGAAAAAACAGTGAACCCTTTTCCATTGCAACATGAACTAAACTGTAGTAATATTGACCATGATTTAGCCCTTAAGATTTTTCAACTTGTCTAGTTTATAATTCTCTTAAATTTTAGTTCATCTATAACATTGAATTATAGTTCATTTTTACAACACCATAAGATTTATATACCCCTACCAAGTTAAAAAGTCAGTATTATTTTTGTTTACTTGCTTATATTTTGGGAAACCTGATAATAAAAATTGGTCAATGGTCTCTTTAAAATGTCGACGACTAAACTATTTTTAAATCAATCATTCCACAGTACAGGGAAATTAAATAATTAAAGGAACAACAAACCGTTTTATTATTATGAAAATTTTCATACATTAAATTTAAACTTTCTTTAAGCAAAATTATTATAAAAACTTATGATGAAAGTTCTTAATACAATGTTTTTTGTGAATACAAATTATGACCACGTGGAACAGAGAGTAGTTCATTTTAGAGGTGTGCGCGTGACACGAAATTATCGTGACACGCGTGAATCACGTGAATAAAATCTGAAGCAAACCTCGTGAATGTGCGTGAAATCGGTTCGTGAATGTGCGTGAATAAAATTTCTGCAAAAGCACGCTCACGAAAAAATCAAGATTTAATTCCTACTCGTATGTTAACTGAAATTGATTTAGCTGTCGAACTATATTTTATTTATGAATTTTGTTACCCTTTCTCATTCCCGATGGGAAAATGTCATGAGTCTCGTAAATTTGTCGTGAGTCACGTGAATAGTGCGTGAGCGTGAGTCTGTAAAAGTACTTCGTGCGTGAGCGTGCGTGATTACTGCTTTTCATTTCGTGAATGTGCGTCACTGTGATTGGCTACGACACTTATCGTGCGTGAATAAATATTTGACTTCGTATATATATATATATATATATATATATATATATATATATATATATATATATATATATATATATATATATATATATATATATATATATATATATATATATATATATATATATATATATATATATATATATATATATATATATATATATATATATATATATATATATATATATATATATATATATATATATATATATATATATCTGTGAAATTTCTGTGAAACCGCTTTCGGAAAACTGTTTTATGATAAGGCCAAAAATTTAATATGCTTAAGTCTAAATATTATTTAATTTGAATATTAGAATGAGTATTCGGAGTAAGGAGAATAGACATTCGGAACCAAGAGAATAGACATTAAAAAAAACAGCATGTGTTTTTGCCTTGAGAGTAGAGGTGTGCACGTGACACGAAATTGTCGTGACTCACGAAAATTTTCGTGATTCGTGCGTGAGTCGTGAGTCACGCTCATGACAACAGCGTGAGTGTGCGTGAGCGTGATTAACAAACCAAAATGTCGTGCGTGAGCGTGAGTCACGAAAATAATATCTTCGTGAGTGTGCGTGAGTAATGAATTACACTCACGACAATATTCCTGCTCACCACCATAAAACGCTTAAGAGTTAAAATCAATTACAATTCTAGTGACACCTGAGATGTTAAGAGTTTAATAACACTCTCGATTTAATAATGCTCATGTTTTCAGACACTTCGGTAAGGTAAATTAATCATAAAATTATTCGTGAGTCACGATATTTTTCGTGATTCACGGTATTTTTCGTGAGTCACGGTATTTTTTGTCAGTCACGACGTTTTCGTGCGTGAGTGTGCGTGAATACAAATTTTCTTTTCGTGAGTGTGCGTGAGTCCTACCAAAAAATATCGTGCGTGAGTTTGCGTGAGTATGATTTTGCTGTCGTTAGTGTGCGTGAGTAAACTATTACTCACGTGCACACCTCTACTTGAGAGCAGCATTTTATGTATGTGTGGACATGTGTTTTGTTTATCATTTTGGCATTATGGGCACAATTTTTTTCTTGGTTCGTTAAAAGAAATCGGAACGTAAGAGGAGTAAGTCAAAATATTCAGGCAAAGGAAATTAAAAAAAAAAACGGCGGAAAATATACAAAAATTATAAAATATAGTCTTTTTAGAGTTGGAACAGTAAAATGAGAAAAGGAGGAAATAGTGAAAAATCAAACAGTTAAATGTACACCCAGAAAAAAGGGTCTCTAATGCCAACTGAACCTTATTTTAGTTCATGAAGATTAGTTGATTTTAGTTAAATTTTGCACAATATGAGTAAATGTTTCTTATTTAAATAATTTTTTGCTAACTTTAATGACGTGAACTAAAAATAAGAAAAAAATCTTATATACAAATATAGTGCACAATTTTACTACAAAATTCATATTTTCCAAAATTGTACCTGTCTTGAACTTCGTACAGCGCTAAAGACATTTTTTAAATCCAATTTTTTCTTTCAACATATGAAATTTTCTTAAACAACAGAAAAAAATTAATTATTTTTAAAAAATTTTCTTCAGTTTGACAAAAAGTATTAACTTATTTATAACATGTTGCAATTAGAAAAGTATTTTAGTTAAAATTTTCTAAACTAAACCTACATTTTCTTCCACGGTGGGTTCACTTTTTTTTGGGTGTATAAAAACAAAGTTTGGTTCCTTTTTATTAATAAGTAGTCAAAGAGGAGTTGACGGATTTGAAGGTTCAAATATAAAAGCGGGCATTAAGCTCGAGTTTTGCAGCTAAAACAATTGAAAAAGTTTATTTTCTTTAAAATCAATTATTAAAGAAAAGAAAAGTAAAAGGCAATACAGGGTCATTTTAAAGCGATAATGCCAACTTAATACCGGCCTTAAAGGTAAAAATGAAATTAAGTACAAAACACGATAAGTTTTAAATGCATTTAAAGTGGTGTTAAATGCTAGTAAAAAACTGTTCACGCCTAAATAAATGTATGTGTACATTATACAATTATTTATGCATGTTTATACTCGACTCCACGTTCTTCTTTTGTTAGAGTTTTTGAATTCCTTCCAAAATTTCAAACTTTTTGCCATGTTTTTTTTATTACAAAATTATTATTTTTCCAATAAAAAATAATATTTTATCCAAAAGCTCAGTTCATTTCGTTTATATCAAGCACTGTTTCCGACTGTAAATCTTTAATAACCCACATTTCGAAGTTTCATTATAAAAATTATATAATAAAAAAATGTTTCGGTCGGAGCAGGGATTGAACCCACGACCCTTTGTATGCAAGGCAGACATGCTAACCACTGCTCCACGTGTCCAACAAATGTATGTTTCTGTTAAATAATATTATGTTTGCATGAGCTCGTGGGCGCTGTAATCTATGCTCTATAAATGTAACTTATAACGATAATTTTCTACTGGTGACTGTAACAGCTACGTAGCCCAGTGGAGAGTGTGTTGGCTTACTAACTCTATGGTCCTCGGTTCGATTCTCTGTCCAGGCGAAAGGTAAAATTTATAAAATTGAATAATCTCTTCAACATTATTTGTATTACAGAAAAGGTGCCAAGAACTAAAAAAAATCGTGGGAGTGAAAATTATGTTAGGGAATGAGCACAATCTTCTTTGGGGAAAAGTCTTCCAAGCATATAATATTTTTGGGCCAAAATGCTTCCAAACATATAATATGTTCACATAAAACAAACATATTCATGTTTCGGCAGTATCCAATTATATATGTGCTTCCTGCAAAATATGTTTGGAACATAAGATAGAGAAGCGATTTTTTGAGGGTGAAGGATCTGAAAACGAAGTTCTTTCGTCTTATGATAATCCCATGTAAAATTCATTGGAGATGATCACAAGTTGGGGATCCAAACTACACTCAAAAAAAAAGTGAACCCTCTTTTTCACTAAAGCCTATTTAACTTTATTTTATTTAATGTAATTATTAGTTTGGAGACAGTTTCCTTTTCCCTAATAATTTTGTGTTTACGTTAGTTAAATGAATTAAAAAACGAGAAAAAATATGCACAAATGAAGCATAAAGATTTACTAAATTCATACTCCTTACAAAATAGTTAATTATTTCTTTAAATTTGTTAGTTTTACTACAAATGCGCCCATCTTGAACTTTGTGTGGCACTAAAGACATTCTTGCAATTTTGAACTCCATTTTTTCTTTGAAAAAAAAAAAAAAAAAATTATATCTAATTTGTGATACCGGCGTGATGTCCTCTAAATCTAAATTTTTAAAATTAACCAAATGTTTTTTTCAATGTACTTTTTTGGAAGATCATTTTTTGCTTGGATGTTTCTTGAGTCAATTTAGTTATGCAGAAAATTCTGACAAAATTTGATTTTGTGTGAGTCTTCATTAATTTGGTTTCAAAGCCGTTAACCATTTAAATTCCACTTGGCTCACACAGAAAAAATCTTCGTAAATTTTTAAGGTCTGCCAAGATCACTTAATGTGATTTCAGCGAAAATGCAGACAATGTTCGTTGCCTAAAATTTCGTTTGGAAGGTTAGAATTATGCGCTTGCGTTCGAGGGAATCTTCCTTCATCCATTATCATGCGAATTTATCCTCATCGTTTCCCAATAACAGATTTCTACACTTTTCACCAAAATAGCCAAAATATTTAACGGACCTATCTACGCTGAAAAATATAATGCCATAAGCATTAATGTTTTAAAGTTTAATTGAAGGCGTTTCGAGTGAGGTGATTCGACTTTAAAATTGGTATCATTCCATGAAAGACATTTTTCAAAATTAAAACAGTCGTCTTTAAATTCTTTGACTCTTTGTATCTTGACTACAAAAGTAAAAAATGTTTCAAAAATAGGAGACGTTTTTCAAAACTTTATTTTAAAGGGCACATGGTACTTGAAAAATACCATAATTAAACTTGAAGGCGAGTTTTAAATTTTAAGTTGCGGACTTTTCTATTACATGACTACAGAAGACATAAAAACGTATAAATTAAGATTCCTGTTCAAGCATCAAGTATGCACTGGTAGAAAAATTTTTCGTACTATTAACGAACGGGCTTCGTTGGTTATTTTTCGTTAATATTACGAAATTTTTCGTTATAAGAACGAAAGTGATCCTTAATACAACGAAATCAATCGTTAAAAGACGATTTTGTGTTTTGGTTTTTCATTATATTAATGAAACACGTTTCGTTAATATTACGAATATTAACTTTGTATTTTTTTCACGAATTAGAATAAAAAAAATTTCCAAGATGAAATTATTATAATCATTTGCACATAGAGAGTAATTTTTGGAAACTTATAGCCCTTAAAACACTCGTTTTATATACTCCGAAACTGGAATTGAAAATATCAATTCAAAAATAAATTTTAAATTGTTATATTTCGTCATATTAATGAAATATGTTCATTAATAATACGAATGGGAGTTTGAGTATTTCTGCCTCTCCTTACTCTCTCTAAAACATCTCTCCATAATCTCTCTCCAATACGTCTGTAGCGTCTATGTAATTTTTACATACAGCAATAAGCATAAATTTGCGTGTGCGTCTTGAAAAACAAACGGTAAAAAGTCATTAGCGTAGCTAGACTATTTTCCTAGGTCTATTGTAAAAATTATTCAAATTTTGCCACAAAAATGCTAAATTCATTATAGAAATTTTTATAGAATTTGTGAAAATATTCGAGGGAAAACGTTTCAAACAAGCGTTAGAATGTATTAAAAATCATAAAAAATATAAAAATTAATTATTTGGGAAAATATAACAAAATTTTTTAATTCACATTCAAAACACTGAATTCGGATCACACCTTAAGAAGTGATGCAAATTCATTGCAGCGGCTCTTGAAACGGTGGACATTCGTTCTATGACAATTTCATATTGCATTCATCGCTTATCCGCCAATTTTGCACCACTTTCGGACCCAAAAAGAACATTTTCACTTCTTTTTTGGCTACGCTTTTTTGCAGCATTACTAAGATATCAATTTATGAAAGAATAGTATCAATTACTGTTTTTTTTTTAATTAAATTGACTAAACCAGACTAAACAAAATAATAAAGGAGCTTTAGTTATTCAACTAAATCAAAACTTCAACCACAGATTTATTTTATAAATATCAGATTTCAAACATTGCCATCGGTAACTGCTACCACAACCAAAGTAATTCGATTGTGCATGAAAGTCTTTAGCGGAACTTTGTGCGGTTGTATATACTTGTTTAATTTTTAGAAAAATGTAAAATCGTAAATAAGTTTTCAAATTCTGGGGGGGCTAACATTTTTCTGGGGGGGTCTAAGCCCCCTCCCCAGAGGCCTTCCTACGCTTATAGAAAAAGTTCAACTAAAAACTTGTCTGATGGGCAAACTTAACAACATTTACGTTCTTTTCGCTGAGTTTCGTTGTGAATAATAAACATAGATTGTGGGTGAGTTAAATTGGTGTTTTTTGGATATTCGCAAGAAATTTAGTGTACATTTTTAATCTTTAGTGAAAATGCCCCGGGGAAGTGAACTTTCAGATGAAGGAGGCGGAACAATTACCGTAATGAACCTTGGTTGCAAAAACATTGGATAAATGGACACGGCGATACGATTATCATTTTTTGTCTTAGAAATAAGAGGCGTTTTTTCTTAAGTGAAAGTCACAATATATGATTATTAAATTACCTAATTTATCAAAAACATTATTTCCTAGTGTATATAAATCATATCTCAAAGATCTTAACAAAAAATAATACACTACCAATGACTACACTCAAATGCAATAATTGCTTGGGTTTCATTAATATAACATTTGTGTTCATTTATACAACGTTCGCAATTCATTCATACAATGGAAAACTGGGTTCATACAATGAATGATTTTCATTCATACAACGTATAAGCTGCATCCATACAATGAATAAATTTCATTCATACAACGAATAATATTCGTTAATACAACGAAAGGCTACGTAATAGCAACGTAATTATTCATTAATACTACGAAATGTATTCCATAAAGGGCTTCGTAAATATAACGTAAAATTACGTTGTTATAACGAAATGCTACGTTGACTGACTTTCAATGAAGAATTTCGTTAATACAACGTAGAAATTCATCGTATTAAAGAAACTTTTTCTACCAGTGTGTAAAACCTAAATTTGAAAGTGAATACCAAAATAATATAAGGAAAGACAAAATCTTTGGAACAGGGTAAGATTTTTTCAGTGTACTAATACAAAGGCATTATAATAAGCAATTCTTCATCAAGTTTAGATTTTAATAATTTTATTTAATTTATTTGAAAATAGTTCTTAAGCAATATAACAACAATTGAATGGGTTAGCTTTAGGCGTTTGTAGTGAAGAAAAGAATTTTTACAATGGATATGTAGGATATAATAATGGTTAAATTTAAAACTTAAGATCGATTTTCGTCAAAAAATATCAACAAAATTGAGATTCATTTTTTTAAACCCGTGATCAATCACACCACACTTCGGGGTGAAGCTAACCACCACGATCTTTCGTAGTGTATGCATCGAATTTGTTTGCTTCATATTTCGTTTTAAGCTTAGCAAAAAAAAATGCATGTCCCCTATGAGATATGTATGTGCTGACACTTATGTTGAGATGGACAAATTCGAAAGGCGCAATTCTTCTGAATTTATATTAACGAAATTCTCGCTATCGATTTGCAGTAGAGCATTAAGAGTAACGGCTGCTTCATTGGTGTCCTCCGTTTGATTATAAATTGGCGCTTGCGTTGTTTGCTGCTGGTCATTTTGGTATTGTTGATAGTGGAATTGATTGCCTACAATGTTGAGTGTAGATGATGGTGTTGTTGGAGTTCCCAGGCAATTGATACTATTGGTGGGAGGCACATTGACGCTCTGAAAGTTTGTGGTGTTGCAAAGATTTCCATCGTTATCATTCGGATAGATAGGTGTTATACTACCACCACTCGTGGGATTGAAGAAGACATTCGTGGGAAAAGTTGATGTTGGATGGAGATGGTTGATATTCTTGAAATTATTGCTCCCATCGAGAAAAGGATTATTGTTGTTCGTGCTTGTGTTGTTGCTGCTGCCTGTGATGCTAATATTGGGAGCGTTGTAATTGAAGTTCATTTGGATTTGATTGAAGGAATTGCACATTTGAGATTGACTATCTGCACTTGAGGTTTTTATCAGACCTGGTGATGGCGTGGTGCTAGTACGATTCATGGGCGATGTTGGTTGGGGAGAGGGTGACATTTGGTAGGGAGTTCTATAAGGTGCACAATAATTGGGTGACAAAACTGAAAAGATTCCAAAATGTTGTGAATTGTTAATAATAAAGAATTATTATAAGAATTATAACAAGTTTATACTCTAAAATGTGGGAAGTAGCAAAGCCAAAATAACTTAAAATATTTAATTTAATTATGAAAAGGAGCTCCTATTTTGAACTAAACAAAAAGTATTTTTTAAATGATGGATCGGATTATCAAAATCAGCCAAATGGCCTCCACGGTCTGGCTTACACGACCATATTCTTTTTATGAAATTTTGTATAACCAAATTGCAAAGTTGTTGCTCTATGTTTTCAGTGAATGAAGAATTTTATCACGGAGGTCTTGTATCGATGATAGGCTATTGGCGTTTTTTTTCTTTGTATTTCAGTTATTTCCCAATTTAACATTTCAATCTAAATTTGTAACACCAACAAAACGTTACCGAAATTTAAAATGACAACAATAGGTCTGTTTGCGTACTTTTTCTTTGCTTACGCGAACGGCATACAGCAACAATTTGCTATTACAAATTTAAGATTCTAAAACATTAAAAACAGAATCCAGTTTTTTAAAATTCCAATTGTAGTTGCGGAACATATACAATGTACTGGTGCTTTGTTTGTTATCATCAACTAGTTGGCAACTTATGCTATGGATTTTACTGGGTAAAAAATCTCTAACAAAAACTTGCAATTACTCTATCTGATAACTATCAAATGTAGTTTCTCTCCGGCTCTCTTTTGTGTAAACGAACGACTTCCAGTAAAAATTTGTGATAATTATGAAAAATTATCGGGTTCTTGAACAGAGTTAATATGTTTTGACATTTTGTTGAGCCCTTGCACAGAGGAGGCAAATACAAGAGGACGAAAAGTTCTCTTCTGCAAAGAAAACAAATGTCAACCGTATAAATGTCGCACAATGCCTGTAGCTTTGGTATTACCGACGCTGCGGTCGAAGCGCTGTTTTGATAAATTGGTTATAAAGGCCGAAACACAATAAAAAAGCAGATATAGGCTTTAGCTGTTTTTACGCCTTGGCGCCAAGCTTGTATTTATTGTGCGCACACTCATATAATTACGACCGTTTTAACTTTTTTCGAAGCAAAGAAATAAGCGAAGAATTAACCAGTGTGTTCATTGTGTGTCGGCCTTAAAGGCATCGGCAGTAATAATTTCAAATTGTCTGCCAAAAAAATTTAATAAAATTAAAACATTTTTAAAAAAGAACATTTGCTACCACAAAGTGGGTTCTAAATCCTATTTTCCGTAGTTTCGTAAGGCCGACAGAGAACAGAACTGGGTGACGCCGACGCAAACTGAATGATATTTGAGAGAAGCGCCGACAAAACTGCATGATATTAGAGACATTTTCCTCATGACTGCCACCTATGGGAGCCACCGTGGTGCAATGGTTATCATGCCCGCCTTGCATACACAAGGTAGTGGGTTCGATTCCTGTTCGTCCGAACACCAGAAAGTTTTTCAGCAGTGGATTATCCCACCTCAGTAATGCTGGTGACATTTCTGAGTGTTTCAAGCTTCTCTAAGTGGTTTCACTGTAATGTGGAACGCCGTTCGGACTCGGCTATAAAAGGAGTTCCCTTGTCATTGAGCTTAACATGGAATCGGGCAACAATCAGTGATAAGAGAGAAGTTCACCACTGTGGTATCACAATGGACTGAATAGTCTAAGTGAGCCTGATACATCGGGCTGCCACCTAAAATAATCTAACCATGACTGTCACCTACTGACGCAGTTTCTCTCGGGCCCTTGAAAGTCACCAGATGAATTAAGGCTACTTTATAAATAACTCTACTAAAATTTGTTCATAAATATAAAATAGCTCTAATTATCGCAAACACTAGAACTTACATGGCTCTTTTTTGATTTCGGGTACTGTTGAGGCGGATGGTGATGATGAAGATGGAGGTATATTCCAAATGTTATTTGCTGTAAAAACGAAACATTTAGCTGCTTAGAAATATTATGAATCAAAATCAGATTAAACATACATATAAGCACATACTATCTCCCATATTTCAAAATAAAACTCGGCGTATAAATTCAAAGTACGATATTCAATCATTAAACACACCAATAATTGTTAATGAAATGTGGGAGACGATCTTACATGGAAAAACCATAATACACAGAATATGCATTGTGAAGTTAAAACAATAAACGGATGGAGTTATGAACATAGGTTTGGTTAGGTTAGGTTAAATTAAGATTCAGGCTCACTTAGACTATTCAGTCCATTGTGATACCACATTAACTAAAAGTACCTATTACATATGGGCACTTCTAGTTTTAACCGCTGAACCTTCTTGATTATTTTTCTTTGTTGAACCAACCAGATTGTTCCAAAAACATTAGCAGACTGCTTACGTTAACGTTTTCCAGATCCGCCAGTAATCTGAAGCTATATGCTCCTAAAAGTTGCTTGCGCTTTACACAAAATGCAGGACACTCACACAAGAGGTGTTTAATTGATTCCTTTTCCTCCGCATCATGACAGCTCATACAATAGTTTTCGCGCCAAAGTTTTTGCAAAATCGCCTATCAGGCAGCGACCCGTTATAGCAGATATCAGGAGTGATATCTGACGTCTCGAGAACACTAGCATATCTAGTGTGCGGTTTAAGTTTAAATGTGGCCATATTTGCTTGGTGTCGTTACAACCCTTGCAATTCTCCCATCGAACATTTGCCATCATAACAGCCTTCTCACGCAGCATGAGCTTGCAGATTCTAGTTCCCCTGGAATATGTAAGGTAGTACCCAGCCTTGCCAATTCATCCGCTTCGCAGTTCCCCGGTATGTTCCTATGGCCAGGCACCCATATTAGGTGAATATTGTGCTGCTCAGCTATCTCATTGAGAGATTTGCGGCAGTCGATGGCCGTTTTCGAATTGAGGAACACAGAGTCCAAGGATTTTATTGCAGGTTGACTGTCTGAGTATATATTAATGTCCACACTTTTTGGAACATTACTTCTCAGCCAATTCGCCACCTCTCTTATTGCTACTATTTCAGCCTGAAACACACTACAGTGATTAGGTAATCTTTTCGCTATTCGAAGTTCCAGTTCATTAGAATATACTCCGAAATCCACTTGGCCATCCAATTTGGAGCCATCAGTGTAGAAATCTAAATATTCTTTATCCCCGGGGTCTGTGTGCACCACGCCTCACTGTTGGGGATTAGAGTCTCAAACTTTTTGTTGAAAAGTGGACTCGCCAAAGTGTAATCCACTACGTTAGACACATCTGGCATTATTTTGAGGACCGAACAGTGACCGTAACTTTTTTCCGACCACAGCGATAGCTCGCGCAACCGCACAGCCGTTGTTGCAGCTGATTGTTTGGCTAAAATGTCTAAAGGCAATAGATGCAGCATGACATTAAGGGAATTTGTTCCTGTCTTGCTGACTGCGCCTGAGATACACAAACACGCCACACGCTGAACTTTGTCTAAACTTGTTGGCTGGTGAAGTGCCGGCCACCAGACTACAACACCATATAGCGTTATAGGTCTAACCACTGCCGTGTATAGCCAATGCACAATTTTTGGTCAATTACCCCTAAGGAAATGGGCCTAACCGTGGGAGTTTTGCGATCTTTGTAGTACATGACTAGTTCTGCCTTTGCAGGATTTACTCCAAGACCATTATCTTTCGCCCATTTCTCAGTCATCCGGAGTGATCTCTGTATAATATCTCTGATTGTGGATGGGAATTTTCCCCTGACTGCTAGCGCCACATCATCTGCGTATGCCACCACTTTTATCCTTTCTTTTTCAAGGAAACCAGAAGGTTGTATATGGCAACATGCCAAAGAAGAGGTGATACAACTCCTCCTTGGGGAGTGCCTCTGTTCACATACCTTTGTATGTTTGCTTGTCCTAGTGAGGCTGAAATACGTCTCTTTGTTAGAAGTTCGTCTAACAGCCTAAGTATACCTGGATCAACATTCATAGTTGTCAGTCCATTTAATATCGAGCTCGGATGGATGTTGTTGAACGCCCTTTCGATGTCTAGAAACGCCGCGATTGTGTATTCCTTGGCAGATAGTGAGCTTTCAGTAAAGCTGACAAGTTCGTGTAATGCGGTCTCAGTAGACCTGCCCTTCGAGTATGCATGCTGTCCTTTCGAGAGCAAACTTGAATAGACGCTAGTTCTAAGATAAATATCTATCCTCCTCTCCAGAGTCTTAAGTAGGAATGATGATAAGCTGATTGGTCGGAAATCCTTCGCCCTCGAGTGAGAGGCTTTTCCCGCTGTAGGTATGAAAACGACTTTTGTTTCCCTCCACTTTCCTGGGATATATGATAAGTTGATACATCCTTTATATATCGCCGACAACCAGGGGATAATTTTGGCGGTCACTGCTTGTAACTCCGCCGGAGTAATTCCATCAAGTCCGGGGGATTTGAATGGTCCAAAGCTATTTAACGCCCATCTTATTCTAGATTCCGATGCAATTTCCTCGATTAGAAACGACCGCTGAGCCACGGTGGCACCGCCAGAACCTGGTTCAACCGTCTGATTTCAGTGAGATGTTGAAGGCCTTAGTAATCCGTCCTAACGCTACGGAATTAAGTAATATGAGGAAATCCTGCAGGAAGCTCTTTAACAAGGCAAAGTCCACCAGAGCCCCTGAGGACTGGGACGCTTACAAGAAGAATCTGAGAGGATACAAGCGAGAACTGAGAAAGGCTCAGCATAACTCTTGGAATGATTACTGCAGCAGTATTGAGAATACGTCCGAGGCTTCCAGACTACGGAAGGTTCTAGCATCCACCAACTCCGCTCCAGGTTTCATTAAAACATCGGAGGACAATTGGACAACGTCCAGTGAGGAGACGCTGGAGGTACTATTGGACACACATTTTCCTGGAAATCAGACGGTTGAACCATGTACTGGCGGTGCCACAGTTGCTCAGCGGTCGTTTCCTGTCGAGGAAATTGTATCGGAAACTAGAATAAGATGGGCGTTAAATAGCGTCGGACCATTCAAATCCCCGGACCTGATGGAATTACTCCGGCGGAGTAACAAGCTGTAACTGACAAAATTATCCCCTGGTTGTCGGTGATATATAAAGGATGTATCAACTTATCATATATCGCAGGAAAGTGGAGGGAAACAAAAGTCGTTTTCATACCTAAAGCGGGAAAAGCCTCTCACTCGAGGGCGAAGGATTTCCGACCAATCAGCTTATCCTCATTCCTACTTAAGACTCTGGAGAGGATGGTAGATATTTATCTTAGAACTAGCATCGATTCAAGGTTGTTCTCGAAACGACAGCATGCATACTCGAAGGGCAGGTCTACTGAGACCGCACTACATGAACTAGTCCGCTTTATTGAAAGCTCACTATCTGTCAAAGAATACACAATCGTGGCGTTTCTAGACATCGAAGGGGCGTTCAATAATGTCCATCCGAGCTCGATATTAAATGGACTGACAACTCTGAATGTTGATCCATGTATACTCAGGCTGTTAGACGAACTTCTAATGAAGAGACGTATTTCAGCCACACTAGGACAAGCAAACATACAAAGGTATGTAAACAGAGGCACTCCCCAAGGAGGAGTTCTATCACCTCTTCTTTGGAATGTTGCTATAAATAGCCTTCTGGTTACTCTAGAAAAAGAAAGGATAAAAGTGGTGGCATACGCAGATGATGTGGCTCTGGCAGTCAGGGGAAAATTCTCATCCACAATCAGAGATATTATTCAGAGGGCCCTCCGGATGACTGAGAAATGGGCGAAAGACAATGGTCTTGGGGTAAATCCTGCAAAGACAGAATTAGTCATGTACTGCAAAGATCGCAAAACTCCCACGGTTAGGCCTATTTCCTTAGGGGGTATTGAAATTCCCTTTGGTGATTGTGCAAAATACCTTGGCGTTATTTTGGACAGGAACCTGAACTTTAAGCTTAATATTGAAGAAAGGGCGAGAAAGGCAACTGTAGCTTTGTACTCGTGCAAAAAGGCAATAGGAAAAAAGTGGGGACTAAAACCAAAAATTGTGCATTGGCTATACACGGCAGTGGTTAGACCTATAATGCTATATGGTGTTGTAGTCTGGTGGCCGGCACTTCAGAAACCGACTTGTTTAGATAAAGTTCAGCGTATGGCATGTTTGTGTATTTCAGGCGCATTCAGCAAGACAGGAACAAATTCCCTTAATGTCATGCTGCATCTATTGCCTTTAGACATTTTGGCCAAACAGTCAGCTGCAACAACGGCTGTGCGGTTGCGCGAACTATCGCTGTTGTCGGAAAAAGGTTACGGTCACAGTTCTGTCCTCAAAATAATGCCAGATGTGCCTAACGAGTGGATTACACTTTGGCGAGTCCACTTTTCGACAAAAAGTTTGAGACTCTAATCCCCAACAGTGAGGCGTGGTGCACACAGACCCCGGGGAATAAAGAATATATAGATTTCTACACTGATGGCTCCAAATTGGATGAACAAGTGGGGTTCGGAGTATATTCTAATGATCTGGAACTTCGAATAGCGAAAAGATTAGCTAATCACTGTAGTGTTTTTCAGGCTGAAATATTAGCAATAAGAGAGGTGGCGAATTGGCTGAGAAGTAATGTTCCAAAAAATGTGGGCATTAATATATACTCAGACAGTCAACCTGCAATAAAATCCTTGGACTCTGTGTTCCTCAACTCGAAAACGGCCATCGACTGCCGCAAATCTCTCAATGAGATGGCTGAGCAGTACAATATTCACCTAATATGGGTGCCTGGCCATAGGAACATACCGGGGAACTGCGAAGCGGATGAGTTGGCAAGGCTAGGGACTACCTTACATATTCCAGGGGAACTAGAATTTGTTGGTATGCCCCTAGCTACCTGCAAGCTCATGCTGCGTGAGAAGGCTGTTATGATGGCAAATGTTCGATGGGAGAATTGCAAGGGTTGTAACGACACCAAGCAAATATGGCCCCATTTAAACTTAAACCGCACACTAGATATGCTAGTGTTCTCGAGACGTCAGATATCACTCCTGATATCTGCTATAACGGGTCGCTGCCTGATAGGCGATTTTGCAAAAACTATTGGCGCGGAGTATAATGACTATTGTATGACCTGTCATGATGCGGAGGAAAAATAATCCATTAAACACCTCTTGTGTGAGTGTCCTGCATTTTGTGTAAAGCGCAAGCAACTTTTAGGAGCAGATTAGATCAGATTACTGGCGGATCTGGAAAACGTTAACTTAAGCAGTCTGCTAATGTTTTTGGAACAATCTGGTTGGTTCAACAAAGAAAAATAATCAAGAAGGTTCAGCGGTTAAAACTAGAAGTGCCCATATGTAATAGGTACTTTTAGTTAATGTGGTATCACAATGGACTGAATAGTCTAAGTGAGCCTGAATCTTAATCGGGCTGCCACTTTAACCTAGCCTACTTAATTCCGTAGACCACCATGGTGGTTGATTTTCCCCACTTGGCTTCGCTCTAGGACATGCAGCTTTCAGTGAGATGTTGAAGGCCTTAGTAATCCGCTCCACTGCGTGTTCGATATCTTGCACATTTCTCATATTTGTCTCTTTTATTTCCGGTATCATCATATTGAACGATTCCCTATACCTATTCCAGTCAGCTTTCCTAATATTTGGCGGAAATGTGGTCTTGGTGGTATGAACATCAAATTTGAAACTAATGTAGCGATGATCTGAGAAGCTGTGTTCACTCAGATATGATTTCATTCAGTTATTGCGAGGCCAAGGTGAAAACCTCTTGCCTGTTTTTAGTGACAAAGGTTGGGGCATCTCCCTTGTTGCAAACTACCAGATTAGTACGCAAAATAAACTCTATTAGCGACTCTCCCCTTGCATTAGTATCACTATTTCCCCATATACTATGATGCGCATTCGCATCGCATCCCTTAATGAGTTTCGTCTTTGTTTTCAGTGACTCCTCAACTAAGGTCTTAACGGCACATGGAGGCATCTCCCTGTCATGTCCCATGTATACCGAAGATACCCAATATTTGCATTTGGCTATTTCTAAATTGGCAACGACAATGTCTGCATTGCACATTGAAGGAAACAGAAACAAGTTAAGCTCGTTTTTAGCAATTATACAGGCTCGATTTACATCATTACTGTAATAGTTTGAACCCCGGCGTACTTAATTCACATATTTTGTTTCTATAAACATATGGTTCTTGAATAAGAACTATGTCTATGTCCCATTTCATCAGGAGAACTTTTAAGGGAGCACATGCAGCCTTACAATGGTGAAGATTTATCTGGAGGATATGTAGGACCATCGAGATTTTCAACAACCGTCACATCGGCCGCTTCAATAGAGTCATCAAGAATGTCCTCTTCAGAGATCTCGGTGACTCTCGCTATAACCATAGGTTCAACTTTGGTGAGTTCTGAGGCAGTAGAAACCTCATCACGCATACGGTATCTATCCCTGTCTTCAACTTTGGTATCTCCCTCGACTTCGCAACAGGATCCGCTTACTTCTGATTCAGACAGATGCTTGTCCATTTCTGAATCCTTTAGCTGATCGTTTTTATACACCTTCATTTGGATATAATGAAAGCCATAACATACACGGCCCTGAGACTTTGCTAGATGTGGCAAAGACTGAGTGTTCAATATAAACACTGCATGCCGTCTTGGTCCATCCACTTCATCCAAACGGCCAACCTTCCAATCAGCTGTTGGAAGATCTGGATTGCATCGTTTCAGCCTCAAATGCGACTAGCTTAAATCGTCCTTGATACCAACCAGCCTCTTGGTGTCGAGGATCTGGGCCGGGAAACTTATCCAGCAACTGTGAGTAGACGACAGACAGAGCATTCTCAATTTCCCCCCATTTTTGATTTGGAACCATAGAGTCCAATGCTCCTTTATTAATGATAGCCATCACAAGGCTGTCTTTAGCAACTGATGCAAACGATCTTTGATCCCTTTTGGAGGATGGCAGCTCATCCGGCGATCGTTCCCTTTTTCCAGTCTCAAGAATTCCTTGAGCCCATTTTAAGGAATCGCTTTGTTTAGCCGACAGCGTGCTTGGGTCGACTGATCCCAACTTCTTTAGGATAAACAAAGCATTTCTGCGTTCCTTAAATCTCTTTCGTGAGGGATTACCTTCTTTTGATGTCGTTACCTTAGAAAAAGTTCGACTTATCAGAGTGTCGCCACCTGTCGACCCGTCTACAGGTCGACTAATTGGGCCTAACTCTTGGTCATTGCCCAGATTTATAACTCCAGTCGATACCCGTCCACTGGGCCCTGAAGTTAGCAACCCAGTGGATGACTTGGAATTTCGCTGCACTATTACAATGAGTTTATCCGGTATTGAAAAATACGTCCGATCCGTTCGACGGTTGAATAGGCACATAGGTTTGGTTAGGTATAGTGACAGCCTAGTATTTTAGGCTTTTGAGACCATTGTGATTAGGTCAATTTCTTATCACTGAGTGCTGCCCGATTTTATGTCGTTTCAAAATGCGGTGAAACCACTTGGAAAAGCTTTGAAACATACATAAATGTCACCAACTTTATTGAAACTTCTTGGCCTGATGTCTCATTTCGTTTTGTGTACTAGTTTTAGTTTTGACAATAATTTGCGCGAAGCGAAAAATGAAATACTTTTAAGGTCAAAGGCCCAAAAGAACCATTATAACTTAATTTAGGAAAAATTACCCAAACGAAATTTTAGAAAAATTTTGTTTGGAAGAAAAATGTAGAATTTTCGTTTTCCTTCGAACGCCTACTAGATGCAATTTAAATTTTCTATGACACGTTATAATATGTGTAATTATATCACTACCTTGAATTAATATCCGTGATTTTATTGCATTATTTTGAGTTTTTACCTTATTTGATTTAGTAAATACAATATCCAACGTAATTTTCCCTTGTGTATGGAAAGAATTATCTTCGTTATTTTTACGAAACATTCTCTATTACTTATTCTTCATAATTTAAAGTATGAAAGTTAACATTTCATTGACATTTCATTGGAAGAACGTAAAATTTCGTGCTTTCAATGAAAAGTGTCTTTGGTTAAAAAATAATAATAAATTTTATTTTATAATAATTTTATAATAAATTTTATCATTTTACGAAGAGAATT
This sequence comes from Haematobia irritans, assembly GCF_050003625.1. Taxonomy (NCBI): domain Eukaryota; kingdom Metazoa; phylum Arthropoda; class Insecta; order Diptera; family Muscidae; genus Haematobia; species Haematobia irritans. Next base: position 111,401,680 of record NC_134398.1, on the reverse strand, counting down.
CTTTTGGCGTAGGTACACAAAAGACAACATCTAAACAATCATGCGACCACATCAAATTTCACTTATTCCTTTATCATATTATTTGTAAAAACTAGGAAAAATGCAAAGATTGTTCAATTCTTTTAAACATTTATTTACATATTTTTTTTGTTTTTTTTTTTTTTTGAGAATAATAAAGAACAATATTTGTAAGATTCAACTTTTGGTAAACACAACATGAAATAAATTCTTCTATAACACCTTCATCGACCTACTATTCGCTACCACAAATCTTTCCTCTAATTAATACGAAATAAAACACAGTTTATGACAAATGACATTTTTAGCAAAAAATTATGATATATAATAATGATTATTAATTACCTAAAAAAATATTGAATATAAACCACATCATTTGGCAGTATTGGTAGTGAATGTTTATTTTCTTGAATAATGAATAATTTTGTGGGTAATGATACTAAGCGTTTAAAAAGACGGACTAAGCATTCATACCGTCGATTTATTGCTAGTGGAGCCGATCAATTTGTATAGGCCCATAGTTTCATACAGACCTAAGTAACAGGTTGGCTGATAAGTCCCCGGTCTGACACATAGATGGCGTCGCTGGTATTAAATGCATATTATTTTTATATAGTACCAACCTTCAAATGATTCGTGTCAAAATTTGACGTCTGTAAGTCAATTAGTTTGTGAGATAGAGCGTATTTTGTGAAGCAACTTTTGTTATTGTGAAAAAATGGAAAAAATGAATTTCGTGTTTTGATAAAATACTGTTTTCCAAAGGAAAAAAATACGGTGGAAGCAAAAACTTGGCTTGATAATGAGTTTCCGGACTCTGCCCCAGGGAAATCAACAATAATTGATTGGTATGTAAAATTCAAGCGTGGTGAAATGAGCACGGAGGACGGTGAACGCAGTGGACGCCCGAAAGAGGTGGTTACCGACGAAAACATCAAAAAAATCCACAAAATGATTTTGAATGACCGTAAAATGAAGATGACCGAGATAGCAGAGGCCTTAAATATATCAAAGGAACGTGTTGGTCATATCATTCATCAATATTTGGATATGCGGAAGCTCTATTGTAGCGCTCTTGAAGGGAACTATGTTGAATAATAAAAACGAATTTTGACAAAAAAATGTGTTTTTCTTTGATAGGGGACTTATCAGCCAACCTGTTACAATGACCTAAAAATTATACTTCTTAATGTAGCACAATAAGAGTTCATTCGCTTTACTAACATCTGGGTTCATAATCGATGGTGGAAATGTTTAAGATTCCCTTCTGCCAAGTTTTTGATTGTATTTACTTGTTGCTATGACAATATTTATGAAACACGTGCGATGTATTTATATGGAGAATATATACGGACCATATTTTACACGTTTTAAGAGACGCCAAAATTTAGAAACGCTTGTTTCTGTAATGAAGACCAAACGAAAGCATTTCTAAATATCAGCCGATACATAGATATGGAAACTGTGCACTGAAAAACATATGTACGTGGTATTAAAGATTACTTTTCCTCAGCATCATGACAGCTCATACAATAATCATTATACTTCGCGCCAATAGTTTTTGCAAAATCGCCTATCAGGCGTTGACCCGTTATAGCAGATATCTGAGATATCCGCTTCGCAGTTCTGAGATATCCGCTTCGCAGTTCCCCGGTATGTTCCTATGGCCTTGCACCCATATTAGGTGAATATTGTGCTGCTCAGCTATCTCATTGAGAGATTTGCGGCAGTCGATGGCCGTTTTCGAGTTAAGGAACATAGAGTCCAATGATTACTTCTCAGCCAATTCGCCACCTCTCTTATTGCTAATATCTCAGCCTGAAAAACACTACTGTGATTAGGTAATCTTTTCGCTATTCGAAGTTCCAGATCTTTAGAATATTCTCCGAAACCCACTTTTTTCCGAACACAGCTGCAGCTGACTGTTGGGCCAAAATGTCTAAAGGCAATAGATGCAGCATGATATTAAGGAAATTTGTTCCTGTCTTACTGAATGCGCCTGAGATACACAAGCACGCCATACGCTGAACTTTGTCTAAACTTGTCGGCTGGTGAAGTGCCATCCACTAGACTACAACACCATATAGCATTATAAGTCCAACCACTGCCGTGTATAGACAATGCACAATTTTTGGTTTTAGTCCCCACTTGTTTCCTATTGCCTTTTTGCACGAGTACAAAGCTACCGTTGCTTTCCTCGCCCTTTCATCAATATTAAGCTTAAAGTTCAGTTTCCTGTCCAAAATAACGCCAGGGTATTTTGCACACTCGCCAAAGGGAATTTCAATACCCCCTAAGAAATGGGCCTAACCGTGGGAGTTTTGCGATCTTTGCAGTACATGACTAGTTCTGTCTTTGCAGGATTTACCCCAAGACCATTATCTTTCGCCCATTTCTCAATCATCCGGAGGGCTCTCAGTATAATATCTCTGATTGTGGATGTAGTCCCCCGACTACTAACGCCACATCATCTGCGTATGCCACCACTTTTATCCTAATCTTTTTCTAAGGAAACCAGAAGGTTGTTTATAGGAACATTCCAAAGAAAGAAGGTGATAGAACTCCACCTTGGGGGGTGCCTCTGTTCACATACCTTTGTATGTTTGCTTGTCCTAGTGTGGCTGAAATGCGTCTTTTCGTTAGAAGTTCGTCTAACAACCTAAGTATACCTGGATCAACATTCAGAGTTGCCAGTCTATTTAATATCGAGCTCGGATGGATGTTATTGAACGCCCCTTCGATGTCCAGAAACGCCGCGATTGTGTGTTCTTTGACAGATAGTGAGCTTTCAAAAGCTGACTAGTTCATGTACTGCGGTCTCAGTAGACCTGCCCGTTGAGTATGCATGCTGTCGTTTCGAGAGCAAACTTGAATTGACTCTAGTTCTAAGATAAATATCTATCCTCCTCTCCAGAATTTTAAGTAGGAATGAGGATAAGCTGATTGGTCGAAAATTCTTCGCACTCGAGTGAGAGGATTTTCCCGCTTTAGGTATGAAAACGACTTTTGTTTCCATCCACTTTACTGGAATATATGCTAAGTTAATACACCATATATAAATCACCGACAACCAGGGGATGATTCTGTCAGTCACTGCTTGTAATTCCGCCGGAGTATTTCCATCAGTTCCGGGGGATTTGAATGGTCCAAAGCTATTTAACGCCCATTTTATTCTAGATTCCGATACAATTTCCTCTATAGGAAATGAACACTAAGCCCCTGTGGCACCGCCAGAACATCATTCGAACGTCTGATTTCCAGGAAAATATGTGTCCAATAGTACCTCCAGCGTCTCACTGGAAGTTGTCCAATTGCCCTCCGATGTTTTAATGAAACCTGGAGCGGAGTTCGTGGATGCTAGTACCTTCCGTAGTCTGGAAGCCTCGGACGTATTCTCAATACTGCTACAGTAATCATTCCAAGAGTTATGCTGAGCCTTTCTCAGTTCTCGCTTGTATCCTCTCAGATTCTTCTTGTAAGCGTCCCAATCCTCAGGAGCTCTGGTGGACTTTGCTTTGTTAAGAGCTTCCTGCAGGATTTCCTCATATTACTTAACTCCGTAGACCACCATTGTGGTCGATGTTTCCCCTCTTGGCTTCCCTCTAGGGCATGCAGCTTTCAGTGAGATGTTGAAGGCCTTAGTAATCCTCTCCACTGCCTGTTCGATAACTTGCACAGTGCTCATATTTGTCTCTGGTATTTCCGGTATCATCATATTGAACGATTCCCTATACCTATTCCAATCAGCTTTCCTAACATTTCGCGGAAATATGGTCTTGGTGGAATGAACATCAAATTTGAAACTGATGTAGCGATGATCTGAGAAGCTTTGTTCACTTAAAACCTGCCACTCAGATATCATTTCATTCAGTTCTTGCGAGGCCAAGGTGATGTCCAAACCCTCTTGGCTGTTTTTAGTGACAAAGGTTGGGGCATCTCCCTTGTTGCAAACTACCAGATTAGTACGCAAAATAAACTCTATTAGCGACTCTCCCCTTGCATTAGTATCACTACTTCCCCATATACTATGATGCGCATTCGCTAAAAACGAGCTTAACTTGTTTCTGCTTCCTTCAATGTGCAATGCAGACATTGTCGTTGCCAGTTTAAAAATGGCCAAATGCAAATATTGGGTATCTTCGGTCTATATGGGACATGACAGGGAAATGCCTCCATGTGCCGTGAAGACCTTAGTTGAAAACAAAGACGAAACTCATTATGGGATGCGATGCGAATGCACATCATAGTATATGGGGAAGTAGTGATACTAATGCAAGGGGAGAGTCGCTAATAGAGTTTATTTTGCGTAATAATCTGGTAGTTTGCAACAAGGGAGATGCCCCAACCTTTGTCACTAAAAACAGGCAAGAGGTTTTGGACATCACCTTGGCCTCGCAAGAACTGAATGAAATGATATCTGAGTGGCAGGTTTTAAGTGAACACAGCTTCTCAGATCATCGCTACTTCAGTTTCAAATTTGATGTTCATACTACCAAGACCATATTTCCGCCAAATGTTAGGAAAGCTGACTGGAATAGGTATAGGGAATCGTTCAATATGATGATACCGGAAATACCAGAGACAAATATGAGCACTGTGCAAGTTATCGAACAGGCAGTGGAGAGGATTACTAAGGCCTTCAACATTTCACTGAAAGCTGCATGTCCTAATGGGAAGCCAAGGGGGAAAATTCGACCACCATGGTGGTCTACGGAGTTAGGTAATATGAGGAAATCGTGCAGGAAGCTCTTTTACAAAGCAAAGTCCACCAGAGCTCCTGTGAATTGGGACGCTTACAAGAAGAATCTGAGAGGATACAAGCGAGAACTGAGAAAGGCTCAGCATAACTCTTGGAATTATTACTGCAGCAGCATTGAGAATACGTCAGAGGCTTCCAGACTACGGAATGTGCTAGCATCCACGAGCTCCGCTCCAGGTTTCATTAAAACATCGGAGGGCAATTGGACAACGTCCAGTGAAGAGATGCTGGAGGTACTATTGGACACACATTTTCCCGGAAATCAGATGGTTGAACCATGCACTGGTGGTGCCACAGTAGCTCAGCCGTCGTTTCCTATCGAGGAAATTGTATCAGAATCTAGAATAAAATGGGCGTTAAATAGCTTTGGATCATTCAAATCCCCCGGACCTGATGGAATTACTCCGGCGGAGTTACAAGCGATGGCTGACAGAATTATTCCCTGGTTGTCGGCGATATATATAGGATGTATCAACATAGCATATATTCCACGACAGTGGAGAGAATCAAAAGTCGTTTTCATACCTAAAGCGGGAAAAGCCTCTCACTCGAATGCGAAGGATTTCCGACCAATCAGCTTATCATCATTCCTACTTAAGACTCTGGAGAGGAGGATAGATATTTATCTTAGAACTAGCGTCTATTCAAGTTTGCTCTCGAAACGACAACATGCATACTCGAAGGGCAGGTCCACTGAGACCGCTTTACATGAACTAGTCAGCTTTATTGAAAGCTCACTATCTGTCAAAGAATACACAATCGTGGCGTTTCTAGATATCGAAGGGGCGTTCAATAACGTCCATCCGAGCTCGATATTAAATGGACTGACAACTCTGAATGTTGATCCAGGTATACTTAGGCTGTTAGACGAACTTCTAAGGAAGAGGCGCATTTCAGCCACAATAGGACAAGCAAACATACAAAGGTATGTGAACAGAGGCACTCCTCAAGGAGGAGTTCTATCACCTCTTTTTTGGAATGTTGCTATAAACGACCTTCTGGTTTCCCTAGAAAAAAAAGGATACAAGTGGTGGCATACGCAGATGATGTGGCGCTAGCAGTCAGGGGAAAATTCCCATCAACAGTTAGAGATATTATACAGAGAGCACTCCGGATGACTGAGAAATGGGCGAAAGATAATGGTCTTGTGGTAAATCCTGCAAAGACAGAACTAGTCATGCACTGCAAAGATCGTAAAACTCCCACGGTTAGGCCCATTTCCTTAGGGGGTATTGAAATTCCCTTTAGGGAGTGTGCAAAATACCTTGGACAGGAAGCTGAACTTTAAGCTTAATATTGAAGAAAGGGCGAGGAAAGCAACGGTAGCTTTATACTCGTGCAAAAAGGCAATAGGGAAAAAGTGGGGACTAAAACCTAAAATTGTACATTGGCTATACACGACAGTGGTTAGACCTATAATGCTATATGGTGTTGTAGTCTGGTGGCCGGCACTTCACCAGCCGACAAGTTTAGACAAAGTTCAGCGTATGGCGTGCTTGTGTATTTCAGGTGCATTCAGCAAGGAACACTCCTGATATCTGCTATAACGGGTCGCTGCCTGATAGGCGATTTTGCAAAAACTATTGGTGCGAAGTATAATGACTATGGTATGAGCTGTCATGATGCGGAGGACAAGGAATCAATAAAACACCTCTTGTGTGAGTGTCCTGCATTTTGTGTAAGGCGTAAGCAAATTTTAGGGGCATATAGCTTCAGATTACTGGCGGACCTGGAAAACGTTAACTTAAGCAGACTGCTAATGTTTTTGGAACAATCTGGTTGGTTCAACAGAAGAAAATAATCGAGAAGGTTCAACGGTTAAAACTAGAAGTGCCCATATGTAATAGGAACTTTTAGTTAATGTGGTATCACAATGGACTGAATAGTCTAAGTGAGCCTGAATCTTAATCGGGCTGCCACTTTAACCTAACCTAACCTAACCATAATAAGTTTGATCGGCCAAAAAATGTGGCTACCAGAAAGATTGATTTTAGACCCCATAAAATATATACCGATCGACTCAGAATCACCTGCTGAGTCAATCTAGCGCTTGATGTCTGTCCGTCCGTCTGTCCATGTATTTGTTGTTCACAGGATTCCGGTCGCAATTATTAACCGGTTTTGATGAAATTTGGTACAGGGAGTTTTTTGGGCACAAGGACGAACGCTATTGAATTTGGAAGAAATCGGTTCAAATTTAGATATAGCTCCCATATATATGTATCGCCCAATTTCGACAAATGGTGTCACGTTGCCAAATTTGGCAAAAGGTAATCTTTTCCATCGCCCTTCAAGTCTGCAAAATTTCATCCAAATCGGTTCAGATTTAGATATAGCTCTCATATATATGTATCGCCCGATTTTCCCAAATTTGGCCACAAAACCTTTATTTATCAACCGATCTTACTCAAAGTTGGCTAAATATAATATTCTATAGCACTAACTATATGTGCAAAAAATCATCGAAATCGGTTCAGATTTAGCTATAGCTCCCATATATATGTACCGCCCGATTTTTCTAAATTTGGCCATAAAACCCTTATTTATCAACCGATCTTACCCAAATTTGGCTAAATGTAGTCTTCTATAGCACTAACTATATGTGCAAAAAATCATCGAAATCGGTTCAGATTTAGATATAGCTCCCATATATATGTATAGCCCGATTTTCCCAAATTTGGCCATAGAACCCTTATTTATTAACCGATCTTACTAAAAGTTGGCTACACCCAGACCTCTATAGTACTAACTATATGTGCAAAATTTCATCGAAATCGGTTCAGATGTAGATATAGCTCCCATATATGTATCACCCGATTTTGAAAAATTCGCCCCTAATAACCTTATGTTTGACCATACAGGCCTCATTTCTTAACCGATCTTACTCAAATCTTGCACAAGGTAACCTTTTGTGGTATTAATCAAACCCGCAAAATATTATGCAAAGTGGTTCAGATTTCATATATATGCATCGCTCCATTTTCCCAAATTTGGCCATAGTACTCTTACACTGTTAGAAAAATATGTTTTTCATATGTTTCGATATAAACAAAATGTGTTTCGGGCACAATTTTTAAACACAATATATTTAAGTGCAAACATGTAATGTTCCTAAACTAACACTAAATGTTTGGGACACATATGTTACTATGTTAGAATATATTATGTTTGGGGCATGAATGTTTCATAAAAATAATATGTGTGAATGTAAACATATATAAATTTACAAATTTCGAGTAAACATATATATGTTGTGATATTTTATTCAGAGAGCGACAGAGAGAGAGAGAGTGTAGAGAAAGAAATAGAGATGGAAACCGGGAGGGTTGACGAAAGATATCAACATAACACAGCGAGAGAATCAAAAGAGAGCAATTTCTGTGAAACTGCTTGTATGTTGCTTCGGAAAGTCTAAATATTATTTAATTTGAATACTCGTGTAAAGAGAATAGACATTCGAGTTTTGCTAAAAAATTGAAAAAGGTTATTTTCTTTAAAATGAATTATTAAAGAAAAGTAAAAGGCAAAACAGGGTCATTTTAGAACGATAATGCCAACTTAATACCGGCCTTAAGGGTAAAAATGAAATTAAGTACAAAACACGATAAGTTTTAAATGCATTTAAAATGGTGTTAAATGCTAGTAAAAAACTGTTCACGGCTAACTAAATGTATGTGAATATTATAAAATTATTTATGTATGTTTATACTCGACTCCACGTTCTTCTTTTGTTAGAGTTTTTGAATTCCTTCCAACATTTCAAGCTTTTATACCAAAAACAGTTTTTTGCTACAAAAGTGTTATTTTTGCAATAAAAAAAAAATTATCCAAAAGCTCAGTCCATTTCGTTTATATCAAGCACTGTTCTTTTCTGACTGGAAATCTTTAATAACACACATTTCGAAGTTTCATTGTAAAAATTTCATTTAATAATATAAAAATATAAATACAAAAATTAAAAAAAAAAAAATTGGTGTTCGGTCGGAGTAGGGATTAAACCCAGGACCTTTTGCATGCAAGGCGGACATGCTAACCACTGCTCCACGTGGCCAACAAATATATGTTTCTGTTGAATAATATTTTGTTTGCATCGGCTCGTGTGAGCTGCAAACTATGCTATATAAATGTAACTTATAACGATAATTGTCTATTGGTAACTATAACAGCTACGTAGCCCAGTGGTAGTGTGGTGGCTTACAAATTGCATGGTTCCCGGTTCGATTTTCAGTCCAGGCGAAAGGTAAAATTATAAAATTTAATAATTTCTTCAACATTATTTTTATTACAGAAAAAGGTGCCAAGAACTAAAAAAATTCGTGGAAGTGAAAATTATGTTAGGGAATGAGCACAATCTTCTTTGGGGAAAATTCTTCCAAGCATATAATATTTTTGGGCTCAAAATGCTTCACAACATATATGTTCACATAAAACAAACATATTAATGTTTCGGCAGTATCCACTAATATATGTGCTTCTTGAAAAATATGTTTGGACATATGTTAGAGAAGCGATTTTTTCTGAGGGTGTATATATTAACCAATGTTACTCAAATTTCAAATTTTGATGTACTAGCCGATCGTACTAATACGTACTTGTAGCTCTTACATAAGAATATTGCTCGATTTTTACAAATTTGTATTTATTACCCACACTAATTTAACGATTTTCTCTTTTTTAATAATGGGCTCAATATTAGTGGCATACTAACTCCGTAGGCACAATATCAACACAGCCAGTGTTGCTAGAAGTAGGGGAAATTCCCTATATGTATGGTTTTTCTAATATTTGGCGTCTTGTAGGGACGTAGGGCCACAATGTAGGACATTTTCACTCAACACAATTTGTAATAATTTTTACATTTTGGTGGCTCTAGAGGAGGAAATTAGAAGCCGGCAAGGCTTGATCTTTAACAATGTGTGGTAAACTTTATTCCAGTAGAGAATTTTGTCAACATTTTATTTCTATAGAACATTTTGCAAATATTGTATTTCTATAGAATTTTTTTTCAAAATATTATTTCTATAAAAAATTTTCTCAAAATTTTATCTCTGTGGAATTTTTTCTCTAAATTTTATTTCTATAGAATATATTGTCAAAATTTTATTTCTATAGAAAAATTTCTCACAAAAATTTGTTTATAGAAACTTTTTCAAAAATTTTATTTTTATAGAGATTTAACAAAAAAGATTACTAATTTGGGTAGAATTCTACCAACTGTGGCAACCGTGGTGGTAATACAGATTTATATACTAAGTTTTATACATTGCATATTCATGTTTTAAGATAATAAAGTACTTAGAACCATTTTTGTTCTGTAAAATTTTTTAAATTTAACGAAAAATATAGTAGGGAAAATTGTTTGGGAATGTATGGGAAAGTAGGGAACTTTTTTTGTCCTTGTAGGGTAAAGCGAACATTTTCCGTGGCATCATTGACTATGAGCTATAGTCAGATTGACACAAAGCACCCATAGATATGTACCCCTTAATTTTCTTAAATATGCAACTGCGGTTTATCTCCCAGACCTATATGTTACCCAAAAATGCTTATGATTACTAATTCTGTAATGGTGGTTTTGGGTATGATATAGTCGGCCCCGCCCGACTTTCTACTTTACTTACTTGTTTAATAATGGGCTCAATATTAGTGGCATACTAACTCCGTAGGCGCAATATCAACACAGCCAGTGTTGCTGGAAGTAGGGGAAATTCCCTATATGTAGGGTTTTTCTAATATTTAGCGTCTTGTAGGGACGTAGGGCCACAATGTAGGACATTTTCACTCAACACAATAATTTTTACATTTTGGTGGCTCTAGAGGAGGAAATTAGAATCCGGCAAGGCTTGATCTTTAACAATGTGTGGTAAACTTTATTCCAGTAGAGAATTTTGTCAACATTTTATTTCTATAGAACATTTTGTCAAAATTGTATTTCTATAGAATTTTTTTTCAAAACATTATTTCTATAAAAAATTTTCTCAAAATTTTATCTCTGTGGAATTTTTTCTCAAAATTTTATTTCTATAGAATTTATTGTCAAAATTTTATTTCTATAGAAAAATTTCTCACAAAAATTTGTTTATAGAAACTTTTTCCAAAATTTTATTTTTATAGAGATTTAACAAAAAATATTACTAATTTGGGTAGAATTCTACCAACTGTGGCAACCGTGGTGGTAATACAGATTTATATTCTAAGTTATATACAGTGCATATTCATGTTTTAAGATAATAAAGTACTTAGAACCATTTTTGTTCTGTAAAATTTTTTAAATTTAACGAAAAATATAGTAGGGAAAATTGTTTGGGAATGTATGGGAAAGTAGGGAACTTTTTTTGTCCTTGTAGGGTAAAGCGAACAAAATCTGTGGCAACATTGACTATGAGCTATAGTCAGATTGACACAAAGCACCCATATACATGTACCCCTTAATTTTCTTAAATATGCAACTGCGGTTTATCTCCCAGACCTATATGTTACCCAAAAATGCTTATGATTACTAATGGTGGTTTAGGGTATGATATTGTCGGCCCCGCCCGACTTTCTACTTTACTTACTTGTTTCCTATTGCCTTTTTGCACGAGTACAAAGCTACCGTTGCTTTTCTCGCCCTTTCTTCAATATTAAGCTTAAAGTTCAGCTTCCTGTCCAAAATAACGCCAAGGTATTTTGCACACACACCAAAGGGAATTTCAATACCCCCTAAGGAAATGGGCCTAACCGTGGGAGTTTTGCGATCTTTGTAGTACATGACTAGTTCTGTCTTTGCAGGATTTACTCCAAGACCATTATCGTTCGCCCATTTCTCAGTCATCCGGAGGGCTCTCTGTATAATATCTCTGATTGTGGATGGGAATTTTCCCCTGACTGCTAGCGCTACATCATCTGCGTATGCCACCACTTGTATACTTTCTTTTTCTAGGGAAACCAGAAGGTCGTTTATAGCAACATTCCAAAGAAGAGGTGATAGAACTCCTCCTTGAGGAGTGCCTCTGTTCACATACCTTTGTATGTTTGCTTGTCCTAGTGTGGCTGAAATGCGTCTCTTCCTTAGAAGTTCGTCTAACAGCCTAAGTATACCTGGATCAAAATTCAGAGTTGTCAGTCCATTTAATATCGAGCTCGGATGGACGTTATTGAACGCCCCTTCGATGTCTAGAAATGCCAGGATTGTGTATTCTTTGACAGATAGTGAGCTTTCAATAAAGCTGACTAGTTCATGTAATGCGGTCTCGGTAGACCTGCCCCTCGAGTATGCATGTTGTCGTTTCGAGAGCAAACTTGAGTCGACGCTAGTTCTAAGATAAATATCTATCATCTTCTCCAGAGTCTTAAGTAGGAATGATGATACGCTGATTGGTCGGAAATCCTTCGCATTCGAGTGAGAGGCTTTTCCCGCTTTATGCATACTACTAAGTTCGTTTCTGCGAAAGACGAATAAATTCATCAATCTCCGCAAATAGGGTTTCAAACCCAGGGATGTTAACTTATTTATGCGAAAAAATATACCTGCCTATTTTTTCGTGCGAAAAATCCAGGGTTGTATAAATATGTGTTTGAAAATCCTCAAAACAAAGATTTCGCATTTATTCCACGCTAACGTTTTTTGTATGGAGTATAACAGTTTTTCGTGCGAAAACGTGATCTTAGTACTAGGCTTTAGGTATGAAAACGACTTTTGATTCCCTCCGCTTTCGTGGAATATATGCTAAGTTGATACATCCTATATATATCGCCGACAACCAGGGGATAATTCTGTCATCCACCGCTTGTAACTTCGCCGGAGTAATTCCATCAGGTCCCGGGGATTTGAATGATCCGTGGATGCTAGCACCTTCCGTAGTCTGGAAGCCTCGGACGTATTCTCAATGCTGCTGCAGTAATCATTCCAAGAGTTATGCTGAGCCTTTCTCAGTTCTCGCTTGTATCCTCTCAGATTCTTCTTGTAAGCGTCCCAATCCACAGGAGCTCTGGTGGACTTTGCTTTGTTAAAGAGCTTCCTGCACGATTTACTCATATTACCAAACTCCGTAGACCATCATGGTGGTCGATTTTCCCCCTTGGCTTCACTCTAGGGCATGCAGCTTTCAGTGAAATGTTGAAGGCCTTAGTAATCCTCTACACTGCCTGTTCGATAACTTGCACAGTGCTCATATTTGTCTCTGGTATTTCCGGTATCATCATATTGAACGATTCCCTATACCTATTCCAGTCAGCTTTCCTATCAACCGTTACAAATGTAATTAAAGTGTTTGGTGAACGTTTGTGGACAGCCAGGAAGTCTGGATCGGGGGGAAATCGAAAACCGGAAGCCGCTGAGACGACAAAGAGAGTTGCCGGTAGTTTCAAGCGAAACACTAACCTCTCTCTCCGAGATCCCGCAAATAAGCTAGGTGTATCGTCTACAACCGTTCATCGAGCCAAAAAACGAGCCGGACTATCGACTTACAAGAAGGTAGTGACTCCAAATCGCGATGATAAACAAAATACGACGGCCAAAGCGCGATCCCGGAGGCTGTACACGACGATGCTGACGAAGTTTGACTGCGTGGTAATGGACGACGAAACCTACGTCAAAGCCGACTACAAGCAGCTTCCGGGGCAGGAGTTTTATACGGCAAAAGGATGGGGAAAGGTAGCAGATATTTTCAAGCACATAAAACTGTCAAAGTTTGCAAAGAAATATCTGGTTTGGCAAGCCATCTGTACCTGTGGCTTGAAAAGCAGCATTTTCATAGCTTCCGGGACTGTCAACCAAGAAAATTACGTGAAAGAGTGTTTGAATAAACGTCTGCTGCCTTTCCTGAAGAAACACGGTTGTTCCGTACTGTTATGGCCGGATTTGGCATCTTGCCATTACGGTAAAAAGGCCATGGAGTGGTACGCCGCCAACAACGTGCAGGTGGTTCCCAAGGACAAGAACCCTCCCAGAGCTCCGCCCAATTGAGAAATACTGGGCTATTGTCAAGCGGAACCTAAAGAAGACCAAAAAAGTGCTAAGGACGAGCAGCAGTTAAAGGCAAACTGGCTTTCTGCGTTGAAGAAGGTGGACAAGGTGGCTGTACAAAATCTGATGGCAGGTGTCAAGCGTGAGGCCCGGCAATTCGGATTTGGAAAAGCGAAAGCCTAACTGAATATTTTCCCTGAATTTTATACTAATTGAACTTGAAAAAGAAATTTAATTTGATTTTTTAAATAAACGATTTCACCGATTTACACGCGTTTTCCCTTGACCAAATTTTGACCGTATCACCCTTTATCAGTTCATATCGGGAAAAAGATATATATAGGAGCTATATCTAAAACTGAACCAACTTTCGAACCAAAGTCGATAGGCACATACTTGTGCCAAATTTGAAGTCGATTGGACTTAAATTGCGACCTACACGGTTGAAAAAGACTGTTTTTCATATGTTTGGCTATAAACATTATATGTTTGGAACACAAATTTTTAAACACAATATTTTTGAGTGCAAGCATATAATGTTCATAAACTAGCATAACATGTTTGGGACATATATGTTAATATGTTAGAACATATTATGTTTGGGACATAAAATGTTTGTAAATATAATATGCTTGGATGCAAACATATATTAATTTAGAAATAGCCTATAAACATATATGTGTTTGGTAGCTTGGAGCGCTATTTAACAGGGAGCGATATTGAATTAAGTTGGTGGTTGTTGCTTGTTATTACAAAATTAACATTTTATTTTTCCTTGGGCAATTGATCAGCTACTTCTTTGATCCTTACAAACTGTGTGGCCCGCTGTTCGAATCCCCGTCCGGCAAAACGTAAAATTAAAATAAAAAAAATCATAAAATTGAATAATTTCTTCTACAATGTTTGTATTACAGAAAAAGGTGCTAAGAACTAAAAAATCTCGTGGAAGTGAGAAAGATGTGGGGGAATATACAATTAGGCAGAAACAAAATTTTGAGCATTCAGGTCGAAAACCTATGTTGTTAGCACCTATATTACCTGTTTATTTTCATAATTCATTATGATTGTAAATATATAAATAAATAAATAAAATTTTGAGCACAATATTGTTTGGGAGAATTTTTTTTAAGCATATAATATTTATGGGTGCAAAATGCTTCCAAACATTATATGTTCACATAATAACATATTGTGTTTTGGAAGACAACATTATTGAATTTGGATGCAAAAATACAAAATGTTTGGAACTTAGACTACCCAAACATATATTGTTTAGACCAATATGCTTTCAAACATATTATATATTGGAAGAGATCAAACATATAAATGTTTGGGCAATACCCAAAAATATATATGCTTGAAGCAAAATATGTTTGGGAGTATATGTTACAGAAGCGATTTTTTTGTGAGCGTGTAGACTTTGATCAAAAAAATGTGTTCACGGACGGACGGACAGACGGGCATGGCTATATCGACTCAGGATCCCATCCTGAGCATTTTTTCGAAAGACACAATGTGTCTATCTCGCCTCCTTCTGGGTGTTGCAAATATATGCACTAACTTATAATACCCTGTTTCACAGTGTGGTGCAGGATACGATTAATCGAATCAATTAATTTCGTGATTGAAATCAAAAATATTTTTTTTGTGTGAAGTATTGTATAAGCCAAAAATTGTATTTTACATCAGCTAAAAATTCCAAATCAAGACGCTGTATTTTCCGATATCTAGAATAACTGCTTAAGAAGTGTCATATATCATAATCGGTTTTCGCAAATTCTATGGACCATTGGATGCGTATACATCTAATTCTATGTTAATTATTCATTATATGAAATTGTAAATCGAAAATGTTTATAAACATATAGGTATGAAGTCGTAGTTTCCGCCACCATGAACGAAGAGTTGATAGTTACATATATAAAGCAATGACTTACTAGTGTTATTCGTATGGTTACTACTATTGTGCAATTGATCAATTTGTTTCAACTCCTGTATAATTCGCATTGGATTACCTCCCGATCTGAGACGCTTGCGCTTGTATTGCTCTAGAAAATTAAAATAAACACAAAAATATTAAAATTATATTGCTACCATTGCTCAAGGTTTTGACTAGAGAGCACAGACTATACGGCTATTTGGCCAAGTAATAATAAATTTAGTAAATTTAACATTCCTTAACGTAGTTGATTGTAATGGTATTGATTTTTGACTAGAATTAACGATTTTTGAAAAGTATATGCAAAAAGATTTGGTTTTTGTTTCAGTGTTTCTAGTCATCGGCGATGTTTTCATTTGATGGGCCCGTTATCGTGTATAGTGCAAAATGCTTGGCTTCGCCTATATCTTTTGTTTGATCGAGGTATATGGTGTAGTCCGCCTGCTGAGGTAGTCGTTCCATTCCTTCACGATCTGCAATGGCTACCAATTCAAGTTTTCCATCTGTGATTGGTACATTGGATAACTGTATAGCGCTAACACTTCTATGGTCAAAAAGACCCTTACTGGATGTGACCTTGTCAAAGTTTATTGCCGCTACCCCTGAGCTGTTACATCCTTTGAGAGGTATGTGAATAATATCGCCATTACGCTTTATGGGACATTTTCCAGACACACTACTTACGCTGCGACCCACTGGTTTACCAAATGTTACCGAGGCATAGTCTTCTCCTTCATTGGGTTGTATAGAATTCATAGATCTTATAGAACCACCACGATCGGTATCATTCAAAACAAAGTTGCAAATGCCTGGTTCACGACTTTGGCAGGGAGTTGTTTTCGATGGTGAAGGTTCTGGTTTGCTTCTTCTACGAGCGAAGAATCGTGAAAAGAAGCCTTGCTTTTTATATGGTGATGGCAAATTTGCACTAATTTCCTCCGATGTATTGGTAATAGTAATTTGCGACACTGGTCCCGATGCATCTGTCACTGAAGAAGATCGCTGCTTTGTAACATTTTCTATGGTTTTGTGTGTGAACGTTACTGGTGACAGGGCTCTGGGCGATATTTCTCGACTCGTTATCTGTGTATCAAAAGTTAGTTCTTGTGAGGGTTTACGTTTGGGTGGTAATGGCGGCAACATTTGTTCCGGTACAGGTGAGGGTGTTCGAGGTGGCAGAGGTAGTGGTGGTGATGGAGGAGTTTGTGGAAGCTGTACTTCATCTACCTCTATCTTTGGAGCGAACGGATTTGTGAAATGTATGGAACTGTTGAAATGTTCAGTTCTTCCAAAAAACATATTTTCTACTGCTGGTATTTCGGGTATTTCAACGGGATTTTCAAACGCTATCTGTGGGCTGGAGCTCGTTACAGAATCGTCAAAATTATCCTCAACTATAGTTTGAGGACAAAATTCACTAACGGGCAGTGGTAAATCTTTGTCTTCGGAATAGTCATCACCAAGTTCACTTTGTCCTTCAGTGTAAACGCTAGTCAGTAGTTCCAAGTCCGGTTGTTCCTCAATGTCTGTATCCTGCTCTATCATGTCAGTATTCACTATCTCAGTGCTGTTTGATCTAACGCTCATTGCAACTGAATCGCCTGTTTCAACTGTCAAACTGCCTGTCCGATCGAATTCATTGGATTTTATCCATTCTTTGATTTTGTCAACGGCGCCTAGAGGTCGCAGAGTTTCTAACTCGGTATTGAGAAGAATCTCTTCCATGGGCGTTGAGGTTTGAGTACCATCATCTATGCCTGGTAAAGCAAATTGGGGTACTGGAAATTCAATATCCATGCTGGCGCTTCTACGCATTTCTGAGAAGTTGTAGTCACCTAAATCTTCAATTTCATCATCGTCGACCTCCTCATCCTCGATGTTATCTTTCTCAGTAGCATTGTGACGCTTTTTAAGCTCATCGTTCTTGTTGAGAGTACCAGAACTTTGACCCTGATTAGATGAGCTGGCTGTTGTAACGGTCTCGTCTGTCTCATTGTCATTGTACAAGTCAAATTCGTCTTCATCATTCAATGCTGTTTCCGAATATTTAGTCGCTGTTGTCTCGCTGTCCAATGATATTATTTGCTGAAATATTTCCAGATCTTGTCGGCGCTTTAGTTTGCGCTGTAGACGTGGAAAAGAGCGCATACCTGGATCGGGATAAAACTCGAAGGGCAGGGGATCGCTAACTTGACTAAATGTGGTTCCTGGCAACAAGCTTCCAGTCGTTTCCGTTGAAAATCGCACCAATTGTATGAAAACCTAAACGGAATTGGCAAATTGTTAAGAATTGAGATCCAAGTGGATTGTGTGTAGCTTACCTGAGCTCTTTTTACAATATCGGTGTTATGGTAACGCGGCGTCTTAAAGGCAATGGCGGTCTGTTTATGAATATCGGTCTGTTGGAATTCCCCATAGTCTTCCCAGATCACCTTGTCATCTTTCTCCTCGTAGAAGCGAATCTTAATGTCATCTTTGGGTAGTTTTTCACACAACAAGAAAATTGTGTCACCTCCACTAGCTTTGGCCGAACAACTGCATAATCGACATATGACCAAATCGTTTATGGATTTTTTGTCGTAAATTGGTTCTGTAACCACTGGTTTCAATTTGTAATACTGACGAGGACCTGTCGGTATAAATGCTTGAAAACAGAGTCGCACAATATTCAGGTCTATTGTAGATGGCTGATCTTTGTGAGAAAATTTTGCTGAAAAATAAGACGGAGAAATTAGTGATGGAAATTACTCATTTGCACTCTAACATGAGGCACTTACTCTTGAAAGGGTCAATGTTTTTCCTTTCTCTTTCTTCTAGGGCTGCTTTAATATCCTTCTTTTTCACGCATTGTATTCCTAAATTGCTAAAAACGGCGCGCATTGGGGCTCCCTTCAGTCGCATAGTACATACTCCATGTTCGCAACCCTCTTTTCCCACCAAGTTATGCGGATGCGGTCGATAAGGTTCATCAGCTGTGACGCATGAAACAACTATTTTCACATTGCCTGTGTAGCCGACAATTTCAATGGTTGGATATGTTTTATTTTCTGGTGTTGAATTTATGCCGGGAATTGAACCAGCCGAACGTCCTTCACATATGTATCGAAACCGCAATCCTTTGGGATGGGGCTGTTCTACGATTCGTATGTAGGGATTACCATCTATAACATTCGGTTGAGGTGACCTCTGAGAAAGGCTGGTGTATGTGGGCGATGATGAGAGTGACGAAGAAGATCTAGATCCTGGACTAGCCAGTGGCTGCGTATCGATCATATTTGGTGACTCTATGGTGCCAGTCCCATTATTTTCCAATATTTGCAAAATGTCTTCTATAGAGATAAGAGCAAACAAATATTTTCCACTTTATTTTAATGAAACTAATTTAGTTATTCTTAACATATCGAGCCAAAACCTTATTTGTGCTAAATAATAAAACATTAGAAAATAACATAAAAACAAGTAAAAATAAATTTTGTAAATGCATTTCCAGTTTTTCCATTGATCCAATCGAATTACATCAACATCTTGTTTTAAAATCGGTACACCGTGGCTTTAAAATATAATTACACGTGTAGCGTGCATGTAACGAGAAGCTTTTCTACTTTTTCAAAATTATGAGATGAATATTTCTTAAAATTGAGAAAAGCCGACTTTTCGAGTATTCAAATTTTGGGGAAAAAATCAATTGTTTTAAGTGTTTTGAGAGTTGACTTTTGACATTTTCTTAAAATTTGGAAAGTAGACCCCTTTCCTCCTTCCTCGTAGAATTGTGCTCATAATAGAATTATGGGATTTTTACCATTCGGTTACATTTAAAAAAAATATTGTCCTGAGATCAAAGATCTATCCTCCTTAATTTACGAATGTGTTTTTTGCTTACCATATAAGACGTATTTCTTTGATATAAAGTTTTCCTTGAAAAAAGTAGTAATAACTAATGAATTCAAATTTGTTTCCTAATATCAATGTCCTAAAAATCAAATTTAAAAGAGAAATGTGTCTTCTATGTATCCTTGCTTCAATACTCCGCTGCATTGGCTCGGAATCAAAAATCTTTGGAACCGGGCAAGCTTTCTTTCAGTGTACTTTGCTGAAATTTTCTGTTGATCCGAATAAAATTATAAATTTGCTCCAGTTTACGCGCAGATAAGGAATATGATAACCCCCTGAGTGATAACATTTTGCAATCGAATAATTAGGACGGAGAACATGTAACATGTTTAGGTGAATCTAATACCGTTTAGAGAATGGTTGTTGTAGTAATCCCAAATAGTGTTGGGAAAGTAACGAGTATTTGATTACAAGTACTCGTTACTGACTAATTTGTTGAGTACTCGTTACTAGTAAAAGAGTACTCAATATCTTCAATGCCAGTTTTTTTTCTTCTGATGCGCTTTACAGACTATCAGTTATTCCGGACGACAGTGCTCGTGTCGAACATATCCCATAGGTTAGGTTAGGTGACAGCCCGATGTATCAGGCTCACTTAGACTATTCAGTCCATTGTGATACCACATTGGTGAACTTCTCTCTTATCACTGAGTGCTGCCCGATTCCATGTTAAGCTCAATGACAAGGGACATCCTTTTTATAGCCGAGTCCGAACGGCGTTCCACATTATAGTGAAACCACTTAGAGAAGCTTTGAAACCCTCAGAAATGTCACCAGCATTACTGAGGTGGGATAATCCACCGCTGAAAAACTTTTTGGTGTTCGGTCGAAGCTGGAATCGAACCCACGACCTTGTGTATGCAAGGCGGGCATGCTAACCATTGCACCACGGTGGCTCCCATATATCATATCCCATATATTGTGCACATTATAAGTTAAGTCCGAAGGCATAATCGATACTGCTGCATGTTTATGGGATCGATAACACATTTACCGATTATTTAGTCATCGCCGACAAGTCGTGTCGATCAGACACACTGTAAAGGGCACCTTATACGGTCGGATAAACCCTGCGACACAACACGTTGCGGCGACAAATCCGATTGTATAAGGTCGTGTTCGGCTGTCGCGGGGACGTGTTGGCATAAAATCAAAACAACTTTGATTTTTTCTGGTTGGGTGGTACAAATCATTGAGTGTAAGGGGATGTTCGACAAACATTATCAAAGACAAATTTATTTTTACATTAAAAACAGGCATTTCTGTAATGAAATTAATGATGGATTGCCAATTCTGGTTGAAAATTAAGGAAATATATAAATCTAAACCAGTATTGTGGCAAAAACGTGGAAAAATTCCACTTCCAATCAATGGGAAACCAGGCGACAAGTATTTTAAATTCATCAAGTAATTTGTAATATATTAAATGTGGATTACTTCAGGAATCATTGTTTTGACACATATACCAGGATTTTTTTATTATTTTCTTCCATTTTTTCAGTAAAAAATGGTTTCACCCATAAATCTTCGTACAACTTTATTGTTTGTTTATGCTTCTTCTTATTTTTTCATGTTGTCATCACATTTGTTCGTGCAGTGTAAGGTCAAAACTTGAACGAACACACAACAAATAGACGAACTAGAGGTGTGCACGTGAGTAATATTTTACTCACGCTCACGCACACTCACGACGGAAAAATCTTACTCACGCACACTCACGCACGATATTGTTTGGTAGGACTCACGCACACTCACGAAAAGATAATTTGTACTCACGCACACTCACGCACGAAAATGTCATGTCTCACGAAAAATACCGTGATTCACGAAAAATATCGTGACTCACGAAAAATGTCGTGACTCACGAACAATTTTTTGAGTAATTTACCTTAGCGACGCGTCTGAAAACATGAGCATTATTAAAATCGATAGCGTTATTACACTCTTAACATCCCAGGTGTCACTAAAATTGTAAATGAATTAAACTCTTAAGGTAGGTACTATGTTTATTGGCACGAAAAAAAAATCCCTAAATCATTCTTTCGCGTTGAAAAATGAGAGTGTTGGCAATAGATTTCGAAGGAAGAAAACAGCTTTTTTGGAAATATTTCGCGTTTATTTATCCGAAATGCAATTGACAACATCGCCAAACGTCATAAAATTATTACATATGTATACGCAGCAGCTGATTAGATTGTTTACACACACGCATTTATGATAATTGTTTTGAAAAGTTTTTTCTACCAGTTTTTAAATTGTTTTGCAACCAAACCTCACACAGCACTGGACACTAATAATTGTTAAGAATAAAAAGCCAGCCGCTCTACTCCTGGTGTCTTACCACATTCGGCAACAGCTTTAACGACATGTGGTACATTGTCGTCTTCTTCAGCTTTTCCAAATGGATACCGTCAATTTGTAACGCCCATCTAACAAACATATAATTCCGGTGTTATGCTAACTTTTACATCATGCGCAGCAATGGACTCATTCATCAACAAACTTAATTCGTTGGTGTCCACAATATCTACACAATCGCATTGCAATACCAGCGGACAAGAGTGTACTTATGCCCATGCTGTTGCCCCCTCACTAGCAATTTCAAATCCAGTGGTCACCACCACGGTTCCCACAAAGGATAATAACGCCATTTCATTTGCCAATGTTGTTACCTCGGGGGGAACACATCATGGGGTGACCAGTTAAAACACGTACAACATACAATAGCTATAGTCAAAGTGAAACTTTTTGTTCAAACAACACAAGCCTATAACTCACGTTCAAGGGTAGTTCCTAAGCAAAAGTCACTGTTCCCGACTTATATTTCGCAAGATAATTCGTCACAAAGGGATGTTAGTGTTCTATACCAGGAACTCTTCGTTGACTGAAATTAATACATTGAGATGCAAAGTGGCTGGTTTACTGAAGAATGTTTCTTGTTATACTCTCCCAATGTATAATTTTATAACTATTTCAGTCACGTTATAAAATTCAACCAGTGTTTTGAATCGATCAAATGCAAGATATATGGATAATTAATTTTTGCATTTTATTTTTGGAACATAACAATTTATTCTTGTGATTCCATTCGTAGCTACCATAGTACTGCAACGTCAATCGCACTGCCTTCTTTATAATTACGATGCACTGCCAGCATTTGTGTTTATTATCCCCACCTATACCCAATAAAAAGAAACGATTGTAAAATGAAATTCACTAAATAGAACTTTATTTTGTTAACACTTTTCTATCAATTTCATGTTATGTACATTATTTCTATTCTATCATGTAGTAGGGAGCCGCTAGATGGTGGCTTTATTAAGAAAACACCACTCCAAGTTATTTTTATTTTGTCAATCGATCTTATTGCATTTTTAAATAACAATGCGAACCACATTTGTATTGTAATTTCACACAAATTATTTGAATAAATAAATTATTTCTTAATTCACATTGCAAATGGCGCCATGTTTTGAAACTAACTAATCTCAACATATGGAAAGGATTTAACACGATCTAATTAGGGACTGTGCGGTTTACGTCAGTTTTTCAACTCGAAAAAAACAAAGTACCACAAATGAAAAAATATTTCGGTAGTTTTTCGCATTTTTGGTTTTGTATGGGATTTCGCTGCGGAAACCGAACATAGTACCTACCTTTAAGCGTTTTATGTTGGTGAGCAGGATTATTTTCGTGAGCGTAAATCTTTACTCACGCACACTCACGAAGATAATATTTTCGTGACTCACGCTCACGCACGACATTTTGGTTTGTTAATCACGCTCACGCACACTCACGCCGTTGCCATGAGCGTGACTCACGACTCACGCGTGAGTCACGAAAATTTTCGTGAGTCACGACAATTTCGTGTCACGTGCACACCTCTAAGACGAACCTCTGTCGAAGTGTTTATCCGACCGTCTAAGGTCCGCTTAAGATTCTTTACAAACACCGACATTCCGTCCGGAATAACTGATAATCTGTAAAGCGCATGACGGTAAGTAAGTTGGCGGTTTGGAAGTAAGTTGGCGGTTTGACTTCTTGAAACATATTAATTTGCATTGGGTGTAGGTGGGAGCTATAATTTAAAGCATCACATGGATCACGTCTCATTCGAATAGTATGAATAATAATGTCGTTGACTTCAGCTGGTTCAATCCAATTGTTTTCAGAGAAGGTACCCAAGCTTATTCAAAAACCCTTGGAAAATTTCAACATTGGGTCTCACGATAAAAATGATCGCTAAATATTTTCTTCCACTGTCAATGGTGGAAATGGTGGATTTAAAAAGTTTGCAAATTGCAAGCATCAGTAATACACAATGCCATTTAGATATACCCTGACGAAAAAATACCAAATAGTGAATACGAAATTGGCTCTAAAAATTTGAATGATTGGTGAAAATCTTTTTCTAACGAGACCCATATATCTACAACACCACATTTTATAACACTAGAATAAAAGTGGATAATGTAATTTGCTTTTATATACTGTTTTTAAATTTAAAAAAGAGGAAGATATTATTAAAAAGAGCCCACAATGTCTTTTTTAATTTTTTTTTATAAAAGTAACTAGTAGTAACGAGTACTCAATTCAAAAGTAACGAGTAGTAACGAGTAGTCAAAAGTAATCAAAATTTACAACACTAATCCCAAAATAGTAGCGTAGTAGGCATTGGACCACTAAAAATCTTCAAACATTGATCATTAATACGATAGATCACATTATTCAGTCGAGTCCGATATATCTCTAGAATGCTAAGCCGTATTTCAATGAAACGATGGAGCTAGTTAAACTTAGCAAACAAGTTTATTGTATTAAGTTCAACTTAACACGACAATACAATATGATGTTGACCGAACAAGCGACTCTAAAAAACGGATGATGAGAATAAGGATACAACAAGTAAAAGAGATAATTACAGCGTTGTACAACAAAGTAGTAGTTATAAAGGGTAGTACAATATAGGTCAAGAAAGGTAAAATCTAATGCAACTATAGTACATGAAAATCAATTTGAAATAAAATAAATGAAATTATTAATCCGTTCATCAACATCCCTGGCCACCCTGAAACACTGTTTCAGCACAGAGGCACTCGCACAATTTTGGAAATCGGACGTGTCATCTCACCATGGGCAGTCTTCAGTTTAACAACTCGGATTAGACCATCTTTTCCAGGGAATGTGGCAACAACTCGCCCTTTTATCCATGTGGCTGAAGGTATGTTGTCTTCCTTTACCAGAACGATGTTATCAATTTCAACGTTAGATAGTTGTCCACTTTGGACGTTGTTGGAGTGAAGCAAGATACTCTTGGCTCCATCGCTTCCAAAGGCCTTGGTACATTGATTGGATGTATTGCCAGTAGTCAAGCCGATTGATGTTGATATTAGTCAAATCTCCCTCTGGCGTCATTGTAGTTGGTCTACCAATCAGAAAATGTGATGGAGATAGATATTCAGTCTGTGTATCAGAGCAAAATCCCAGAGGGCGGGAATTGACTACAGCCTCGATTTGTGCAAGTAGCGTTCGCATTTGTTCAAAGGTTAAAACAGTGTCGCCAATGACGCGCTTCAAGTGAAGTTTTACGGAACGCACTGCAGATTCTCAGATACCGCCCCAATGGGGTGAGTATGGCGGTATAAAATTCCATTTGATGCCTTCTTTCGCAAGTGATTGCAGAACAACAGAATTATGCTCATTAGAGAATAAATGTCTGAACATTTCGTTCAATTTTCGTTTGGCACCGATGAAGTTTTTGCCATTATCGCTGTAGATGTTGGAGCATTTTCCACGACGTGCCATGAATGTGCGCAACGCAGCTAAAAAACAGTCTGTTGTCAAATCAGTTACTATCTCGATATGAATGGCCGACGTCACCATGCATACGAATATGCATATATAGCCTTTCGATGTTTTAGAATTTCTGCCTTTATACAATTTTAGAGTAAATGGTCCTGCGTAATCACAACCGGTGTTCTGGAATGGGAATGCTTGACGGACACGAACTGAAGGCAAGTCAGTCATTTTTTAGTGTTGGTTTTGACGAGAAAGTCGAAAACATTTCAAACACTGGTGTGTAATTTTTCTGATTAAGCTTCGTACTCCAATGATCCAATACTTCTGGTGAACTATAACAAAAAGCGATGAAACACCTGGATGAAGATTACAAGCATGCTCTTCAAGCAAGATAAGATTTGTGACTCGGCTATCCTTAGGCAATATTATAGGATGCTGGATTCCTTCAGATAGATCGGAATTGCTGATGCGTCGTCCAACTCGAAGTAAATCGTTATTGTCCATGAATGGTGACAACTTCAAAATTTTGGAATCTTTTCGTAATGGTTTATGCTGGCGTAGGCAATTCCTCTCGTCCTCGAAACTGATTTGAGCAATACTAAGGCAAACAATTCGTGCAGAATTAATTTCTTCAAATGTCAAATAATCTGATTTTGTCTTGTTTTTAGACCTCAACATTTTAATAAATCGAAGTATATATGCAACTATGCGAATTAGTTCGCTCCGAGAAGATATTTTCTCAATAAGTCCTTGTAACGGATGGGCAACAGACTTAGCGCTTGTCATCAAGGCGACAGAACAATTTTTAATTTCGCTTTGAAATTCTGGATCGTGGTGAGAAAAATTGAAAGACAGATCTTGTTGCTCAAACATACGTGGATCATATAACCAGCTAGGCCCCTTCCACCATAACTCAAAATCAAGAAGCTGCACAGCCAGCAAACCCCGTGAGGCGCAATCAGCTGGGTTTTCCCGTAACCCAACATGTCTCCAAACATTTCGAGGTAACGTATTCAAAATCTCTGAAGTGCGATTAGCAACAAATGTTTTCAATCGAATTGGTTCCATTAACAACCACGATAAAACGTTGGATGAGTCGCACCATGCAGAGTATTTTATTCTTCTAGGTGACTAAGTTTCCGAAATAGTTTTCATCAGGCGTGTGAGCAGCAGCGCTCCGCACAATTCCAATCGTGGCAGCGATATCTGCCTCTGCGGCGCAACGCGGGTTTTCGAAGCAATGATTTTGACCGCAATGTGTCCGTCTTCATTTATGGATCGGCAATAAACGACAGCTGAATATGCCCTTATTGATGCATCGCAAAATCCCTTAAGATGAATTTCATCAGTGTTCGGGACATACCTTTCCAATTGCAGATCATTGTGGTTGAAATATAGAGATGACCTATGCACGCTTATAGGTCATCTCTATATTTCAACCACATTCGAGCGATGTCCTCAGGCAATGGATCGTCCCAACCAACATTTATTAGCCACAACTTCTGGAAAATAATCTTGAATTTCACGACGACAGGTGATACAAGTCCAAGAGGATCACAAATTCGCGAAACATCAGATAAAATCCTTCTCTTTGTTGCTGTTAGGGATTCACTTTTCTTCACCCTATAGCTTATTACGTCATCATACGGGTTCCAATGGATGCCTAAAACCTTTGACGAAATTCCAACATCATGATCCAAAAAATTCAATTCATCTTGGTGATTTGTAAAATTGCGAGAAATTGACACCCATTTACTTAGTTCTAGGCCCGCCAATGACAATTCCACAAGCTCATTTCGCTTCCTCTCAAGTTCAAGTTCTGCTGATGCACCCGTTACAACGTCGTCGACATAAAAATCGTTCAATAAAATCTGAGACGCAATTGGATGAGATTTTTGGTAATCCTTAGCTAGTTGCTCAAGGACGCGAACTGACAGAAATGGCGCTGGAGACGTTCCATATGTAACCGTACAAAGTTGGAAATGTTTAATAGGTTGGTCAGGTTCTTCACGCCACAATATTCGTTGGTAATTTCTATGGTGTTCTGCTATCCAAATTGGTCGAAACATTTTTATTATATCTGCCGAAAAAACATATTCGAAAAGTCGGAAGCGTAGACAAACAGCAAATAAATTTCTTTGTATAAGCGCTCCAATGTATAATTTACTGTTGAGAGAAACTCCCCGAGCATCCTCAAATGAACCATCAAATACAACCCGTAATTTCTTTCCAATAATGGGGTGATGAGGCAAATAGAAAAGTCTGACATTCTGCACATCTATTTCAGATAGCTTAATTTCACGCATATGACCCAAGGTTAAGTTAGGTTAGGTTATGTAGTACTCCCTCATAAATTCAATATACTGTTGGTTCAAAATAGGATTTTTGGAAATACGTTTCTCTGTACCATGAAACCGAAGTAATGCTTGGTCATAGGTATTAGCAAAGGTAGGATTTTCTTCAACAAATGGAAACTCCACAATATATTTGCCATCGCAATGGCGTTGATGAGTATTTTGAAAATGAGTTTCAACAATGACACATTCTTGATCAGGTTTTATTTCAAAATTGGAATCTTCTATTTCCCAAAAAGCTCGTAAAGATCTGTCAATATCCAATGTCGTAAGCATAGATGATGTGTATTTGGTATCCACATTCAACAAAGCAGATGTTACGACCCAACCAAAAATAGATGAAACGGCAAGAACATTTCCTTGGTTATCACGAATCTTGTTCATAGTGAAAACATCCCAAACATAGCCAGAACAAGGCAGAATATCTATACCCGAAGGCGTGTTAAATGTAGGGTCTGCTAGGACGACATTTTCAAACTTCTCAAGAATCGATGGATCCAATAAGGTTCTGGGTAACAATGATGTTATTTTATCCAACACATGAACTTGAGCGTCGATAGATCTATTTGTAACTCTTGACTGAATATGTACAAACCCATGTCCGTTTGTAGACTCGGCTTTAACTGAAGAGATGCCCGATAGAGCGATATTCGAATGCTGACGAGATACTCCCAGCCGTTTCATGAAACTCTCAGTTATATAAGACAACTCCGATGCGGTGTCAAGAAGTATACGACTAGGCAGAAAATTACCATTGCGTGCTCTAACATTTACTATAGCTGTGGATAAAATATTGCAATGGTTCGAATTGTTTGCGTTCGAAGTATACGATTCAGCAATAGTATCTAAAGAAACAGGATTGGAATTAACCAAATCATTAGCTGTCGAATCCAAAGGTGAGGTACTTGTTGATTCAGAAGATAAAGGTGGTAAAAACTGAACCAAAGAATGATGTTTGTGACCACAATCTCTACAATGAGACGATTTGCATCCGCTTGCACTATGACCTCTTCCGAGACAGTTGAAACATAGGCGCTTCTCTTTTACAAATGATCTGCGTTGAGCAGTAGATTGCGATACAAATTGTGAACCATTGGCCTTGTATGTTGTTTAGCAGCTGACTTGCTGATAGCTTTTCTACCCAACTCAAGCTCCTCGAAACGCTGATCCAAAAATTTTAAAATTTCTACAATCGTCGGTTTTTTTCGAATCTCGGCTGTGTTCGACCCATTTTTTGCGACAATCGGAATCTAATTTGCTTTTCAATATGTATATCAACCAGGGGTCACGTTCAGAATTTTCAATTGTCTCCAGTCCTCTTACAACCTCGTTGGCAATGTCAGATATTTTACGTAAACCAACAGTGTCTTCATCCTTTATCGACTTTAATGTCATAAACGTCTCGATGTAGGAATTTACAATATGACGTGGCCTAAATATCGTAGCGTTCCTTTAGTCTGTCCCAAGCTGACTGATATGAAGTTTCAGAAATCTGTATGTGCCTTATAGCTTTAGCGGCATCATTCCTCAACAGGGAATTTAAATAGTAATACTTCTGTATATTCGACAAATCAGGTCTTTAATCGATCGCATTAACAAACACATCCTTAAAAACAGCCCAAGCGTCATAATTTCCACAAAAAGGTTCGATTTTAATTCTTGGTAAATCACTGCGTTGCTCTTGACATTGAGGAGTTGGACTCGATTTTTCCGTTTGTGTATCTACCACTCGTTGTGGTGTTTTAAACTCTTCCAGTTTACTCTTGATCATAACATATTTATCCTCAAGTAGACTAAATTCTTGTTCTGGATCCACAAACCCCTCAACATTGGCAAATGACATTAATCTTCTTACTCCTTCCTCATATTTCGTCCAAACGTAATTTAATCTACAAATACGAGTCTCAATTTCATGAAGAGCCAAGTCTTCTGGGGGATTCTGAGTAAATATCTCAGCTCGAAGAATATAATTCTTGAGAATCGAACAAGATTTAGTAATTGCCAACATTTGTTCCGCCATGGTCGACAAATAATAAAAAAGACAAATATGTACTCACAGTAACAACAGCAAAATATATAAGGTAGTGCAATGGTAATTTTTTCCTCGGTGTATGGTGTGGTAACAGCAAAACGATGGGCAAAGCAACATAAAAAAGAGTTTCCAGGTTTCCAGTCTCTTCCAGTTCTTGTACGCAACAATAATAAAAGTACGATTTGTTTCCAGTGAAACAACATAGAATGGCACAACGGCTCAACAACACCGACCACGCACACAACAACAAACCCCGATTTTTCAACTGTGTATATGTATGTATGTATTCTCGATGAATACCAAAAAATAAATTTCTCGAAGCTTCTGCACACAAACAATCCAAAAAAGGACCGTTACGTTCGAACCAACGTACGAATGTCAAAATTGCTAAAACTGTATATATGCACGCGAAAACGTACACTATTATGTTTGCAATACATATCGACACGAAATTGTTAATTTTTATTTTCACTTTTTATATTAAATGGACTGTATTAAAGTTCATCGAATCCGAACATTCAATTTATGTAAAGCGATTCCTTTACATATGTACACGACAGCGCATTTTCACAATAATTCGACGATAAAGTCTACTAAAATATCCGGTGCGAATTACCATTTTGATCATTAATACGATAGATCACATTATTCACTCGAGTCCGATATATCTCTAGAATGCTAAGCCGTATTTCAATAAAACGATAGAGCTAGTTAAACTTAGCAAACAAGTTTATTGTATTAAGTTCAATTTAACACGACGATACAATATGATGTTGACCGAACAAGTGACTCTAAAAAACTGATGATGAGAATAAGGATACAACAAGTAAAAGATATAATTACAGCGTTGTACAACAAAGTAGTAGTTATAAAGGGTAGTACAATATAGGTCAAGAAAGGTAAAATCTAATGCAACCAAGTACATGAAAATCAATTTGAAATAAAATAAATGAAATTATTAATCCGGTTATCAACAAACATAAAAAAACAATAAGTTTTGGTGTGTTCGGTAGCCGCATATATTGACCGAACTCCCATTTTTATACCCTAAACCACATAGTGGTCAGGGTATAATAAGTTTGATCGGCCAAAAAATGTGCCTACCAGAAATATTGATTTTAGACCCCATAAAATATATACCGATCGACTCAGAATCACCTCCTGAGTCGATCTAGCGCTTGGTGTCCGTCCGTCCGCCCGTGTGTCCATGTATTTGTTGTTCACAGGATTCCGGTCGCAATTATTAACCGATTTTGATGAAACTTGGTACAGGGAGTTTTTTGGGCACAAGGACGAACGCTATTGAATTTGGAAGAAATCGGATCAAATTTAGATATAGCTCCCACGTCACGTTGCGCGTTTTTTCAAACAGATCGTCACCAAATTTGGCAAAAGGTAATCTTTTCCATCGCCCTTCAAGTCTGCAAAATTTCATCCATCGGATCAGATTTAGATATAGCTCCCATATATATGTATAGCCCGATTTTCCCAAATTTGGCCATAGAACCCTTATTTATTAACCGATTTATTAAAAGTTGGCTAGATCCAGTCCTCTATAGTACTAACTATATGTGGCAAATTTCATCGAAATCGGTTCAGATGTAGATATAGCTCCCATATATGTATCACCCGATTTTGAAAAATTCGCCCCTAATAACTTTATGTTTGACCATACAGGCCTCATTTCTTAACCGATCTTACTCAAATCTTGCACAAGGTAACCTTTTGTGGTATTAATCAAACCCGCAAAATATTATGCAAATTGGTTCAGATTTAGATATAGCTTCCATATACATGCATCGCTCCATTTTCCCAAATTTGGTCATAGTACTCTTATATATTAACCAAAGTTACTCAAATTTCAAATTTTGATGTACTAGCCGATCGTACTAATACGTACTTGTAGCTCTTACATAAGAATATTGCTCGATTTTTACAAATTTGTATTTATTACCCACACTAATTTAACGATTTTCTCTTTTATAATAATGGGCTCAATATTAGTGGCATACTAACTCCGTAGGCGCAATATCAACACAGCCAGTGTTGCTGGAAGTAGGGGAAATTCCCTATATGTAGGGTTTTTCTAATATTTAGCGTCTTGTAGGGACGTAGGGCCACAATGTAGGACATTTTCACTCAACACAATTTGTAATAATTTTTACATTTTGGTGGCTCTAGAGGAGGAAATTAGAATCCGGCAAGGCTTGATCTTTAACAATGTGTGGTAAACTTTATTCCAGTAGAGAATTTTGTCAACATTTTATTTCTATAGAACATTTTGTCAAAATTGTATTTCTATAGATTTTTTTTTCAAAACATTATTTCTATAAAAAATTTTCTCAAAATTTTATCTCTGTGGAATTTTTTCTCAAAATTTTATTTCTATAGAATTTATTGTCAAAATTTTATTTCTATAGAAAAATTTCTCACAAAAATTTGTTTATAGAAACTTTTTCCAAAATTTTATTTTTATAGAGATTTAACAAAAAAGATTACTAATTTGGGTAGAATTCTACCAACTGTGGCAACCGTTGTGGTAATACAGATTTATATTCTAAGTTATATACAGTGCATATTCATGTTTTAAGATAATAAAGTACTTAGAACCATTTTTGTTTTGTAAAATTTTTTAAATTTAACGAAAAATATAGTAGGGAAAATTGTTTGGGAATGTATGGGAAAGTAGGGAACTTTTTTTGTCCTTGTAGGGTAAAGCGAACAAAATCTGTGGCAACATTGACTATGAGCTATAGTCAGATTGACACAAAGCACCCATAGACATGTACCCCTTAATTTTCTTAAATATGCAACTGCGGTTTATCTCCCAGACCTATATGTTACCCAAAAATGCTTATGATTACTAATTCTGTAATGGTGCACCCAGAAAAAAGTGCCTTCGAAACTAAAGGAAAAATTTTTCATCAATATAGTTTATCCATTTTATTTCCATTAAGGTAAATTTTTGTGAGAAATAATAAAATTTATTCGTTTCAGTAAAAAAAAATCCTAAACTGTAAGCAGTTAGGAATAGTTCATTAACTAGAATAAGGCATGGAATTTTACTCATACTGTTTTCTTCGCTGAGTATAAGAATTTACTACTGAAAAAGAAAATTTTATTCACCGATAACAAAGCATTCGTAAAAATAAACAAAATCCGAACTAAAACCAAGTTTCCTCAAAATAAGTAAAATTTCTTATAAAATGATAATTGCGACTTCCTTTATAATAGAAAGTTTTTCATACATACGAACAACACTTGGCATAGAAAAATATTTTAGTTCATTCGTACTAAGAAGTATGCAATCCTTTCAAAACTTAAGGAAACACACTTGTTAGAATATAGGAAATTTTCCTGTATTTCTATTGTCTACCTGTAATCGATACCTGTCATCGTAATCGATGTGTTTGCGCGTGGGTGTAATCGATATGTTTGCGCGAGGAATGTTTTTTAGTTGGAATCGTTGTTGTGGTATATGGAGAGATTGTTAAAAAATAATATGGTAAAATAATATAATAAATAACAAATAAAATATATAAAATATTTGTTATATTAAATTAGTGAGAAAAATGTTCGTTTTTTGAAAATAAATCTATCAATGTTCGTGATGGTGTATAAAGAAAGAAAACACCAGCAGAACAACAACCCTTTCATTTGTCTTCATTTTGGAATCTTCAATTATCAGGTAATATTCAGTGACGCTAACCTTTTGTAACAAAAATGGTTTATGATTTTTTATATTTGTAGGTATTGAAATTGTAAAAGGAGGACAAAATCGTTAGGCAGCAACTTATTAAAAGTGAAAAGTACAAGAAGAAGAAAAAGTTTGCTTTACAGTTGGAAATAGTGGAATAATAAACTAATATTTTAAGGACAGTCGATGCTGTTGATTTTTAATAAATATATTCAATATATTAATAAAACATGTCTTTTATTGAAGATAAAATTTCTTATATAAATAAATAAAATTGTATTTAAAAACGAAGGTAAGCAGTTCAAATTATGAAGTAAAAGTTTTACCACAAATATGTAAGATTTGTCCAAATGAATGAAAAAATTTTAATAAAATCATTCCATATATGAATTCAAATCAGTTAAATTTTTTCATTCTGTAGTATAGTGGTACATAAATATAGGAAAGTGTTAACTAATATATGGAATGCATTCTACCTAATTTCAACGAAAATCACATCGTTCAAAAAAATAAAAATGTCTTTGGCGCTATACGAAGTTCAACTTTCTTCACAATGAGTTCATTTTAACTTAAAGAAGGGGTCACTATTTTCTGGGTGTGGTTTAGGGTATGATATAGTCGGCCCCGCCCGACTTTCTACTTTACTTACTTGTTATTTCTCGAAATATTCATCTTATTGTAACTCGCTAACTGTTATCACAAAAATTGCATATTTTTCCACTTTTAAATTTATTACTGATTTTCAACAGCAGAATATATCCCTCTACTTTTTCAAAAAACTTGACAAAAATTATTTTTGTCAAGTTTTTTGTGGGGAAGTTTAAATTAACTTTGGGATTTTGAGAATGAAAGCATTCCATTTTAAGGTGGGTACTAAGTTCGAGTTTTTCCGCTAAAGTGAAAACTAAACCAGTAAAAAAGGCATAAAATTATGTATATTTGTTGCAAAGAATTTATAGGTAAGTATTATGTTCAGTTTTAAGCTGAAAACCAGCTTGTTTTCACGGTTACTTTTTGAATTAATTAATTAAGAAATGTATACATATATATATATATATATATATATATATATATATATATATATATATATATATATATATATATATATATATATATATATATATATATATATATATATATATATATATATATATATATATATATATATATATATATATATATATATATATATATATATATATATATATATATATATATATATATATATATATATATATATATATATATATATATATATATATATATATATATATATATATATATATATAACTTGTTAGAGTCATTTCTTTATTTTCTAGTACTTTCTTAAACATCTTTTGTGTTTCCAATCGTTCATTGTAAAAGTAACGCCTTTTGTTTTATGCCTGCACGACATCTACCTAATCTAGTAGAATGCACTAGATTATTAGCATAAGCCTAAAAGTATGTGTGCCATATCACCTATAAAGTAACGCCGATAGAATATTCCAGATGGCTGTAGGCAATGAAGATAACCAGTTGAATATGTGGTGTTAGATAAATTGTACAAGATAGTTCTAGATGGTTGTAGGCCAGACTATCCAGAATTTTCGAAATCGTCAAATCACGGTATATAAGCCCCTGGCGGAGGGAGCAGTCAAGTCAGTCGTAAGCTAAAGTTTATACAGTACATATCGTTGAGCAAATAAGTGAAACCAATCAGTTAAACAAATAAATTGTAGATTAACGTTATTGAAAAGAACTGTCTTTTTAATTATCGGGTAATTAAATACGCCTCAATATAAAAACGTAACAATTGGTGTCAGAAGTGGGATAACGGGAAAAAAATCTACAATGAAGTTTAATCAGCTTCGAGTGGAAGACTTGAAGAAGGAATTGAGCAAAATGGAGCAGCCGACTACAGGAAACAAGGCCCAATTACAAAAGCGACTACTGGAAGAGTTCGAGCGGCGCAGTATTGATATCGAAACACATGAGTTCGATTATAAGGAAGATCTTGACGAATCAGTAGTAGCCAGCGCCTTGGAAACTCCATCTGTAGCTTCTAATGTTGTTGATTACACATCGATGGTCAATATTTTGAGCAAAATGATGGAAGAAAATTCTCTAAAAATGCAAGAGAATTCTAGAAAAATGATGGAAGAAAATTATCTAAAAATGCAAGAGAATTCTAGAAAAATGATGGAAGAAAATTCTCTAAAAATGCAAGAGAATTCTAGAAAAATGATGGAAGAAAATTCTCTAAAAATGCAAGAGAATTCTAGAAAATTGGAAGAAAAATTCGACGAAAATTCAAAAAAGATGGACGAAAATTCTAGAATTCTAAATGAGAATCTTCAACAAATTGCTGAAGGCATGGAAAAACGTGTGGACCATATCGAAAGCCAAATTGGGGAGCTGGATAAGAAGATTATTTCTGTGGATGAGAAAATTATGGTTCATGATGAGAAGTTTCTACACATTGAAAGAAAAATGTCAGAGCTGGAAATTAAAGGTGGACCAGTGCGCGTTATCGAGGGCTCGAAAACCAAACCTCCTGTTTTCGATGGCTCAACTTCATTTGATGTATTCAAATTCCAATTTGAAATGGTTGCTTCTAGAAATTTGTGGAACGACAATGACAAAGCAATTGAACTTCTATTGGCATTAAAGGGCAACGCCGCTGATGTGATACAAAGCATTCCCGCTGCCTCTAGAAATAATTATAATGACGTAATAGCGGCACTTCAACGTAAGTACGGCGGAGAACATAAGCAAGACATATTCAGAATGGAATTAAGAGGAAGAGTCCAGAAGTCAAATGAGACTCTACAAGACTTTGCAACAGAGGTTGAGCGGTTGGTGCTTTTGACATATCCAGGAGAAAGTCATCCACTTGTGGACCGCATCAAGATCGAGACCTTTGTGAATGGAATTAGAGACCCTGATATAAAATGCGCGACATATGCGTCACAAAAGGCTACATTCGCAGAAACAGTAACATTTGCACTTGCACAAGAAACTGCGAGATTGTTGGCACGACCTCAAATTCACAAGGTACGCAGAGTGGAGACCGAGCAAGATGAATCAAATTCCGTGATTGACTCAGTGAAAGAAGCAGTTAAGCAGGCAATGCAAGAAATGAAGCAGGAGACAACTAAATCCAGAATAAAGTGCTATAACTGTGATAAGCCTGGACATGTTGCTCGTGAATGTAAAGCACGTCGTAAGCGATCAAGATCGATCGCCTTCACCGCCAAACAATAGCCATATGTGGGTGAACCCACAGTCCAGTGATTCACATTTAAACTAAATCGAGCTAGTTCAGCGGGGCAAGAGCTGGCTCCCACATGTGATGGCCCCATAATCTCTATAGCAATAGTTCAACAGAAAAATAACAATTTGACTATTGCGGGTGGTATTAATGGATACAAGCGAACTTTGACGTTGGATACTGGTGCATCGAAATCTATTATTAGATCCGATTTAGTAAGAGGAAAAGTTACACCACTAATTGGAGTCAAACTACGCACGGCTACAGGTGAACCCGCAACTGTATATGGAAAGGTTCCTGTAAAGTTAACCATTGCAAACAAATCCGTTAATTATGAATTCATTGTGGCCGATATAGTGGACGAAGTTATAATTGGAGCGGATTTTATGATTGCTTTTGGTCTCAACTTGGATTTGAAGCGTCGTGTAATGACCTGGTGCGATATCGAAATACCGGTAAACGTGGGCTACAGTGAGAATACACCTGTCAGATATTTGACAATGAGCCAGCCAGAGTCAATACCACCAAATGCCGAAACAATTATATGGGTTTCTATGAATGGAGATTGTGAAGTCGGCAAATTGTGGGTTGTTGAACCAGCAGAAAATAAAAACAACAACATCTTGATAGCAAATGCCCTGGTAACAACAAATGAAGAGGGACTTATACCAGTTCGAGTTTTGAATTTATCTGACCATCAAGAGCAAATTGGAAAATTTTCGGACATTGGCAAATGTACTCCTGCCGAAGCAATAGTCAACTTGGAAAGCAAATCTCCAAAGAAGCATAATGAAGTGATGAAACATCTGGAAGGTTATGTCGAAACTTGGACACGTCATCTATCACCGTCCGAGAAAAATAAAGCCAAGAAATTGTTATGGAAAAATGCCTCCGCCTTTGCCATTGAGAAGAAAAATCAAGGGAGAACATCTGTGGTGAAGCATGAAATAAATACCACAGAAGAAAGACCCATAAAACAGGCACCACGAAGTGTCCCTCTAGCAAAACGAGATGAGGTTCAAAAGCTCGTTAAGGAAATGGCGGAAAGTGGTGTGATTGAACCATCATCAAGTCCTTGGTGCTCGCCAGTTGTGCTGGTCAAAAAGAAAGATGGAAGTACCCGATTTTGCGTGGACTACAGAAAATTGAATGACGTTACCAAAAAGGACAGTTATCCGCTTCCACGCATTGATGACACGTTGGACACACTAGCCGGAACAACATGGTTTTCCACGCTTGATTTGCAGAGTGGATATTGGCAAGTAGAGATCGCCGAGAAAGACAAAGAAAAGACAGCTTTTGGCGTTAATGGCGGTCTTTGGCAATTCAATGTAATGCCATTCGGGCTCTGCAATGCTCCGGCTACGTTCGAGCGATTGATGGAGCGGGTGCTAAAGGGGTTGCATTGGAAGTCCTGCTTGATATACCTCGACGATATCATAGTGATGGGCAAAACATTTGACGAGCACCTTAAGAACTTGAAAGACGTTATCCAGCAATTGTCAGCAGCTGGCTTACGACTTAACGCCAAGAAGTGCTCGCTTTTCCAGCGAGATGTTAAGTACCTGGGTCATCATGTTACAGCAGAGGGCATATCCACCGATGAAGACAAAATTCAAGCAGTAAAAGATTGGCCACGTCCACGGAATCTCCACGAGTTGTGCAGCTTCCTTGGTTTATGCACATACTACAGGCGTTTCGTACCAAACTTCGCCAGCATCGCCGCAAGCCTCCATAAATTAACGCAAAAAGGTACGAAGTTCCAGTGGAGTGAAGAACAGGAACAGTCATTTCATCATCTAAAAGAACTTTTATGTTCAACTCCTATTCTGGCGTATCCAATTCCTGGCGAAAAATTTGTTTTGGATACAGATGCCAGTGCTTACGGAATTGGTGGTGTACTATCTCAACAGATTGAAGGTAAAGAAAAGGTAATCGGATATTTTAGCCGAACGTTATCCAAGCCCGAGAAGAACTATTGCGTAACAAGAAGAGAGCT
Source organism: Haematobia irritans (assembly GCF_050003625.1). NCBI lineage: Eukaryota > Metazoa > Arthropoda > Insecta > Diptera > Muscidae > Haematobia > Haematobia irritans. The sequence goes on along the minus strand of NC_134398.1, from coordinate 111,362,992 downwards.
GCTTGCTGTCATAGAAAGCGTGAAGCATTACCACAAATAATTGTATGGACAGAATTTCTTGCTAAGAACTGACCATTCAGCTCTACGATGGTTGCTTCAATTCAAGAATCCGGACGCTCAGCTGGCACGTTGGATAGAAAGACTCCAAAGCTATGATTTCAGCATCGAACATAGAAAAGGTGGCAAACACGGCAACGCGGACGCCTTGTCACGTCGACCCTGTAATGTCGAGTGCAAACACTGCTCGAAAGCTGAACATAAGGAAGAAATCGTGGATATCAGGCTGTTGCACGTCGAATCTGGAGTGGACTGGCCAGCAGAACAGCGTAAAGATCTCATTTTGAGCAAAATTATTTCGGCGAAAGAAGAAGATAAGAAACCCAGTAAGAAAGACATCGCAGCCGAAAGCCCACTTATGAAATCATACTGGGCTCAATGGGACAGTCTATGTCTGGTCAACGGAACCCTACAACGTAAGTGGGAAAGTGAAGATGGCAAGAATAGCCGCAACTTGATAATCGTGCCAGATTCCAAGGTAAAGGATGTTTTGACGGAATTCCACAATGGACCTAGTGGAGGTCACTTAGGAATAACCAAAACAGCCGAGAAAGTGAAGCAACGATTCTACTGGGTTGGATGCCAGAAATCAATTGCTGAATGGGTGGCAAATTGTGAGAAGTGCATAAAGGCGAAAGGGCCAAGACGAAAAAGTAGAGGTCTAATGCAAGAGTATAGGCCAAGAGCGCCTTTTGAAAGAATAGCAATGGACGTTGCAGGGCCTTTCCCAGCAAGTGATTCTGGAAATCGATATGTCCTTGTGGTCATGGACTACTTCAGCAAGTGGCCAGAAGTTTATGCCATTCCTAACCAAGAGGCGAAGACGATTGTAGATGTAGTCGACAAGAACTGGATATGTCGCTACGGTGTGCCGACCGAGATACACTCAGACCAAGGAAGAAATTTTGAATAGGCCATATTCAAAGAGATGTGTGACTCCCTTGGTATCAAGAAAACAAGGACTACGCCATTGCATCCGCAGTCTGATGGCATGGTAGAAAGGTTTAATCGCACTCTGGAAGAACATCTTCGAAAGGTGGTGGATAATGGCCAACGAGACTGGGACGATCATTTACCAAAGTTTTTGCTGTCGTATAGATCAGCCATACATGATTCTACGTCACGAACACCGGCCAAGGTCCTATTCGGAACGGAATTGAAGTTGCCCGGAGATTTGATATTTGGCGCTACACCCAATGAGCTCGCCATGGAAGAAACCAGTAACGACATACCAAACACATTTGGTAAAGTTCACGAATCAGTGCGAAACAAAATAAAAATGGTTAGCAACAGAATGAAGGCGAGATATGATCGTGCAGCAAACACTGAGGGCTTTAGTGAAGGACAACTGGTTCTGCTATTCAACCCGCAACGAAAGAAAGGATTATGTCCTAAACTACAAACACAGTGGGAAGGCCCATATAAAGTCATCAAGAAGATCAATGATGTTGTATACCGCATTCAAAAAGACGACAGCCCAAGGTCAAAGATGAAAGTCGTTCACCTGGAACGTTTGGCTCCATACGGAACGGGTTCTCTGCCTATTCGGGACGAACAGGCTTAAGCGGGAGGCAGTGTTACGAATGTGATATTTCTTGATTTAAGTTTATTTAAAATTGTTTACGTTAATTTAAATTTCAAATTGTAACGATAAAATTACGTCATAACTTGTTAGAGTCATTTCTTTATTTTCTAGTACTTTCTTAAACATCTTTTGTGTTTCCAATCGTTCATTGTAAAAGTAACGCCTTTTGTTTTATGCCTGCACGACATCTACCTAATCTAGTAGAATGCACTAGATTATTAGCATAAGCCTAAAAGTATGTGTGCCATATCACCTATAAAGTAACGCCGATAGAATATTCCAGATGGCTGTAGGCAATGAAGATAACCAGTTGAATATGTGGTGTTAGATAAATTGTACAAGATAGTTCTAGATGGTTGTAGGCCAGACTATCCAGAATTTTCGAAATCGTCAAATCACGGTATATAAGCCCCTGGCGGAGGGAGCAGTCAAGTCAGTCGTAAGCTAAAGTTTATACAGTACATATCGTTGAGCAAATAAGTGAAACCAATCAGTTAAACAAATAAATTGTAGATTAACGTTATTGAAAAGAACTGTCTTTTTAATTATCGGGTAATTAAATACGCCTCAATATAAAAACGTAACAATATATATATATATATATATATATATATATATATATATATATATATATATATATATATATATATATATATATATATATATATATATATATATATATATATATATATATATATATATATATATATATATATATATATGTTTGTACTTTTAATTTAGGGTTTTGATGGAAAGAAAAACCGAACATAGCACTCACGTTATAGCGTTAAATGATGTATAAAAAATAACATGGTTTGTTGCAACAAATATTTGTAGTTATAGCTGAAAAATGTTAGCTATTTGAACTAATGTAGTTTGCAATGAACTTAATACCCACCTTTAAATCGTCATTTTTTCACGAGTACTCTTCTTTAAGGCATACAAACTTTGTGAAAATTTGGGTTGGGCTATTCCCCAATCAAGCTATAATAAAATTTGCAACAATTATGTATAATTATATGACTTTTTTATTGATTTAGTTTTCACTTTAGCGGCTAAACTCGAACTTAATACTCACCTTAACAGTACCGAATTTGATCCAAATCGGCTCAAATTTAGATAAAGCCCTTGCATATATGTTCTTCCGATATGGTCAAAACATCCACATTTTAAACATAATTTCAGTATTGTTGTAGTATTGTAGTCATTCGACACCAAAGGCCTGCACAAGCCTATTCGATGTAATCGATGTTCTAGTGAGGGCAATACACTCCACGAATACTTCGATTAATGAATAAAACAAAACCACTGTAAAGCGATTACAGTGTCAAGCATTGCAGAGCCATCACATTCAAAAGGAATCGTTTTACAGTTCTTTTCAATATTTTGGTTTTGAAGTAATCGTCACAATACGAGTAAATCAAAACATTTTTAGTGTAGATAGAATACTTTGCTTTAGCAACGACGAAACTTCGTATGAGACACGAAGTAACTATCAAACAAAATACAAACATAATCGTCGATCAGTTGATTGGCAGAAGTCAATGAATGCAGGCTGTGAGCTTTTCTGTGTCTGTGCTTTTTATTGTATGTGCCAACAATAAACAAAATAGGAATGGTGTGTATGTGCACGGATGAAAAAGACTGTTTTTCATATGTTTGGCTATAAACATTATATGTTTGGAACACAAATTTTTAAACACAATATTTTTGAGTGCAAGCATATAATGTTCATAAACTAGCATAACATGTTTGGGACATATATGTTAATATGTTAGAACATATTATGTTTGGGACATAAAATGTTTGTAAATATAATATGCTTGGATGCAAACATATATTAATTTAGAAATAGCCTATAAACATATATGTGTTTAGTAGCTTGGAGCGCTATTTAACAGGGAGCGATATTGAATTAAGTTGGTGGTTGTTGCTTGTTATTACAAAATTACCATTTTATTTTTCCTTGGGCAATTGATCAGCTACTTCTTTGATCCTTACAAACTGTGTGGTCCGCTGTTCGAATCCCCGTCCGGCAAAAGGTAAAATTAAAATAAAAAAAATCATACAATTGAATAATTTCTTCTACAATGTTTGTATTACAGAAAAAGGTGCTAAGAACTAAAAAATCTCGTGGAAGTGAGAAAGATGTGGGGGAATATACAATTGGGCAGAAACAAAATTTTGAGCATTCAGGTCGAAAACCTATGTTGTTAGCACCTATATTACCTGTTTATTTTCATAATTCATTATGATTGTAAATAAATAAATAAATAAATAAAATTTTGAGCACAATATTGTTTGGGAGAATTTTTTTAAGCATATAATATTTTTGGGTGCAATATGCTTCCAAACATATTATATGTTCACATAATAACATATTGTTTTTTGGAAGACAACATTATTGAATTTGGATGCAAAAATACAAAATGTTTGGAACTAAGACTACCCAAACATATATTGTTTAGACCAATATGCTTTCAAACATATTATATATTGGAAGAGATCAAACATATAAATGTTTGGGCAATACCCAAAAATGTATATGCTTGAAGCAAAATATGTTTGGGAGTATATGTTACAGAAGCGATTTTTTGTGAGCGTGTGTGTGTAGAATACTCTTATAGTTGAGAGAACGAAATAACTTCATCTACACAGAGATGGAAATTATAAAACGAATGGATTTGGAATTCCGATTACATTCGAATACTTCAAAACATTGTTTGGTGCTTGCTTTACTGGGTTCTATTTGTTTTGGTTCACAATGTGCAAGGTTTATATTTCACTCGTTTGAGAAATGGACAATGAACTTACTACTCGAATTGGCCCTGCCAACATTTGGGTGATAGTTTTATCGTCTTTCGCTAAGATGTCACTATTTCGGATCGCCAGGAAGTTTTCTGGTAGTAAAATCTCAAGCACAGCAACAATAAAAACAACTATCGCGTGGGGTGTTTCGGTTTCGAAACAAATTCGACTCTAACAGCGATCAAAAATCTAAATATAGACTCCACACATCGACATAGCTAATTTTTCAATAGTACCTGTCTGAGAGTACACACAAAGAAAATTTCATTAAAATTGAGCCAACGAAAATTTTTCATTGATATAATGAAACATTTTCATTAAGGCAATGAAAATATTCGTTAATAGTACGAACATTTTCGTTGATAAACAGAATATTCATTATGGTAACGAAAAATTTCGTTATATTAATGAATTTGTTTCATTGGCTCAATTTTAATGACACATTTCGTTAATATAACGAAACTTTTTCTACCAGTGTACATGTGTGTAAAAAGCCACTATCAACCAACGAGCGTGGGTGGCACAGAGGGAGAGCCTCTGACTTGAAAACGAAAGGTTCCGAGTTCAATGCTCGGTGCATTCGATCATCATTTTTATTTTTTGAAAAATAAATATCGCTTTTCTAACTACTTTTAGTCACTGGTTCGATTCCCCGAGAACACTATCGCGTAGTGGGATATTTGTTCCCGAACGGAGACCCTAATTCGATAAGAAGATGATATCGCCTGCGAAAGTTTTATCTTCCGCGGCGAAACTACTTCGATACACTTTCGATAGAAAATGTTTGCAGGGGGGTGGCGTGTGCTTGAAGTATTCGCTTGTGTATTCGTTGCAGAGGTTTGATCGACACATGTCTGCCATTAGACTTTCCACAGAATGTTTCATATTTTGATAATGCTTCGACTTGTTACGTATTGCTCAATTTGTCCAAATAATGTCCCAAACGTCACTACTGATAACACAGGGGAACAAAATTAAACTTTTTTTGTGTTGATTTGAAATTTATAGCAAATTTTAAGTAATTCGCTGAATCCAAATCTGTACTTGGTTTTTTTTTCTATCAGCTCGACTTTTCGAGATATACCGTTATGTTCAAGATTAAAAATCCGAAAATCCCAAACAAGATCCTCTTTCAGCCGTTTTTACATTGTTTTTCAAATTTCCAAGTAGTTTTCAAGATATTGTTAAAGTTTTGAAAAAAAAGAAATTTTTAACAAATTTTTACAAAATCCTTACAGACTAATATTAAGTCTAAAGTTCAGCTTCCTGTCCAGAACAACGCCAAGGTATTTTGCACACTCACCAAAGGGAATTTCAATATCCCCTAAGGATATGCGCTTAACCGTGGGAGTTTTGCGATCATGTTCTGCAAAGATAATTAATTCTAAATAATATAACTAATTCTGTCTTTGCAGGATTTACTCCAAGACCATTCTCTTTAGCCCATTTCTCAGTCATCCGGAGGGCTCTCTGTATAACATCTCTGGTTGTGGATGGGAATTTTCCCCTGACTGCTAGTGCCATATCGTCTGCGTATGCCACCACTTTTATCCTTTCTTTTTCTAGGGAAACTAGAAGGTTGCTTATAGCAACATTCCAAAGAAGAGGTGATAAAACTCCTCCTTGGGAAGTGCCTCTGTTCACATACCTTTGTATGTTTGCTTGTCCTACACGGATGAAAAAGACTGTTTTTCATATGTTTGGCTATAAACATTATATGTTTGGAACACACATTTTTAAACACAATATTTTTGAGTGCAAGCATATAATGTTCATAAACTAGCATAAAATGTTTGGGACATATATGTTAATATGTTAGAACATATTATGTTTGGGACATAAAATGTTTGTAAATATAATATGCTTGGATGCAAACATATATTAGTTTAGAAATAGCCTATAAACATATATGTGTTTAGTAGCTTGGAGCGTTATTTAGCAGGGAGCGATATTGAATTAAGTTGGTGGTTGTTGCTTGTTATTACAAAATTAACATTTTATTTTTCCTTGGGCAATTGATCAGCTACTTCTTTGATCCTTACAAACTGTGTGAATCCCCGTCCGGCAAAAGGTAAAATTAAAACAAACAAAAAATCATACAATTGAATAATTTCTTCTACAATGTTTGTATTACAGAAAAAGGTGCTAAGAACTAAAAAATCTCGTGGAAGTGAGAAAGATGTGGGGGAATATACAATTGGGCAGAAACAAAATTTTGAGCATTCAGGTCGAAAACCTATGTTGTTAGCACCTATATTACCTGTTTATTTTCATAATTCATTATGATTGTAAATATATAAATAAATAAATAAAATTTTGAGCACAATATTGTTTGGGAGAATTTTTTAAGCATATAATATTTTTGGGTGCAAAATGCTTCCAAACATATTATATGTTCACATAATAACATATTGTTTTTTGGAAGACAACATTATTGAATTTGGATGCAAAAATACAAAATGTTTGGAACTTAGACTACCCAAACATATATTGTTTAGACCAATATGCTTTCAAACATATTATATATTGGAAGAGATCAAACATATAAATGTTTGGGCAATACCCAAAAATGTATATGCTTGAAGCAAAATATGTTTGGGAGTATATGTTACAGAAGCGATTTTTTGTGAGCGTGTAGTGTGGCCGAAATAAGTCTCCTCATTAGCCGTTCGTCTAGCAGCCTAAGTATACCTGGATCAACATTCAGAGTTGCCAGTCCATTTAATATTGAGCTCGGATGGACGTTTTTGAATGCGCCCCCGATGTCCAGAAACGCCACGATTGTGAATTCATTGACAGATAGTGAGCTTTCAATAAAGCTGACTAGTTCATGCACAACGGTCTCAGTAGACCTGTCCTTCGAGTATGCATGCTGTCATTTCGAGAGCAAACTTGAATCGACGCTAGTTCTAAGATAAATATCTATCATCCTCTCCAGAGTCTTAAGTAGGAATGATGATAAGCTGATTGGTCGGAAATCCTTCGCACTCGAGTGAGAGGCTTTTCCCGCTTTAGGTATGAAAACGACTTTTGTTTCCCTCCACTTTTCTGGAATATATGATAAGTTTATACATCCTTTATATATCACCGTCAACCAAGGAATAATTCTTTCAGTCACTGCTTGTAACTCCGCCGGAGTAATTCCATCAGGTCCGGGGGATTTGTATGGCACAAAGCAATTTAACGCCCATTTTATTCTAGATTCCGATACAATTTCCTCGATAGGAAATGACCGCTGAGCCACTGTGCACCGCCAGAACATGGTTCAGCCGTCTGATTTCCAGGAAAATGTATGTCCAATAGTACTTCCTGTCTCATACGTCTCCTCACTGGACGTTGTCCAATTGCCCTCCGATATTTTAATGAAGCATGGAGCGGAGTTAGTGGATGCTAGTACCTTCTGGAAGCCTCGGTCGTATTCTCAATACTGCCTCAGTAAACATTCCAAGAGTTATGCCTTTCTCAGTTCTCGCTTGTATCCTCTCAGATTCTTCTTGTAAGCGTCCCAATCCTCAGGAGCTCTGGTGGACTTTGCTTTGTTAAAGAGCTTCCTGCAGGATTTCCACATATTACTTAACTCCGTAGACCACCATGGTGGTCGATTTTTCTCCCTTGGCTTCCCTCTAGGGCATGCAGCTTTTAGTGAGATGTTGATATCTTGCACAGTGCTCATATTTGTCTCTGGTATTTCCGGTATCATCATATTGAACGATTCCCTATACCTATTCCAGTCAGCTTTCCTAACATTTGGCGGAAATAGGGTCTTGGTGGTATGAACGTCAAATTTGAAACTGATGTAGCGATGATCAGAGAAGCTATGTTCCCTCAAAACTTGCCACTCAGATATCTTATCATTCAGTTCCGCAGAGGCCAATGTGACGTCCAAAACCTCTTGCCTGTTTTTGTGAAGAAGGTTGGTCCATCTCCCTTATTCCAAACTATCAGGTTAGTACGCAAAATAAACTCTATTAGCGACTCTCCCATTGCATTAGTATAACAACTTCCCCAAATACTATGATGCGCATCGCATCCTATAATGAGTTTTGTATTTTTCAGTGCCTCCCCAGCTAAGGTCTTAATGGCACATCAAGGCATCTCCCTATCATGTCGCATGTATATCGAAGATACCCAATATTTGCATTTGTATATCTGTAGACTTGCTACGACAGTGTCTGCATTGCTCAATGAAGGAAACAAGTTTAGTTCGTTTTAAGCAATTATATATGCTCGATTTTTTTCTTTACCGGTATTATGCAAAAGTTTGAAACCCGGAGTGTTTAATTCATAGATCTTTTTCTTATATATGTATGGTTTTTGAATAAACTATATCTATGTCTCCTTTCATGAGGAAAACTTTTAAGGCAGCACAAGCGGCCTTACAATGGTGAAGATTTATCTGGAGGAACCGTAGAACCATCCAAATTTTCAAGCACCGTCACATCAGCCGCTTCAATTGAGTCATCAAGGGCTTCCTCTTCACAAATCTCGGTGACTCTTGCAACAATCCGCGGTTCAGCTTTGGTGATGTTCATCAATATCTGCAGTTTTTATGTCTCCTTTGTCCTCGCAAGGAGATTTTTTCACTTCTGACTCTACCGGAGGCTTGTCTGTTTCGGAATCCTTTGGCTGATCGCTTTTGTATACCTTCATATGGATATCATAAAAGCCATAACTTACACGTCCTTGGGTCTGGGCTAGATGTGGCAGCTACTCAGTGTTCAATATAAACACCGCATGTCGTCTTGGTCCATCCACCTCATCCAAACCACCAACCTTCCAATCGGCGGTTGGAAGATCTGGGTTACATTCCTTTAGTCTGTTTAGTATTGACTCAGGATCAGGAGGATTTGCAGGTAGCCATGCATGTGCTCTAGGTTTAGCCGGTATGTCTTTTCTATCGACTAACTCCAAAGCGGCTCCTTCCCAAACTTCACCAATTAGCATCAAAGCAGCTGTAAAGCAATCCATAGACCTCTGGTCCGCAAATGCTATTAACTTTTATCGTCCTTGATACCATCCAGCATCTTGCCGTCGGGGACTTGTTCCGGGAAACTCTTTTCGCACCTCTGAGTAGACACCAGACATCGCGTTCTCAATTTCCCGCATTGTTGCTTTGGAACCATACCATCCAATGCTCCTTTACTAATGCTGCCTTTTGCAACTGAGGCAAACGATCTTTGATCCCTTTTAGAGGATGGCAACTCATTCGATGATCGTTCCCTTTTTCCAGCTTCAAGAATTCCTTGAATCGCTTGCTTAGCCGACAACGTGCTTGATCCTAATTTCGACTGATCCTAATTTCTTTAGGATAAACAAAGCATTTCTTCGTTCCTTGAATCTCTTTCGTGAGGGATTACCTCCTTTTGATGTCGTTACCTTAGAAAAAGTTCGACTTGCTAAAGTGTCGCCACCTGTCGACCCGTCTACAGGTCGACTAATTGGGCCTGACTCTTGGTCACAGTCCAAATTTATAACTGCAGTCGATACCCGTCCACTGGGCCCTGAAGTTAGCAACCCAGTGGATGACTTTGAATTTCGCTGCATGGTGGCTTAATTTTCCACCACACGTGAAATTCGTAATAAGTACTCATTACCATGAAATAATCCGCTATTAAAAGACACAGAAACAAGCCAAAAAATATTGGGTACACAATTTTTTCTTCTAGAATTCGTAGAATTTTGTAGGGAATGCAGTTACGAATCCACTCAAAAACGGAACTTCTAGGTTCCAAATGCTGAACCCACTTTGCCAAAGTTTTGATAAAAAAATTAAATTGTGGCGCCCACATCTTGCGAACAGTAAAATATTGTCGCACACGCACGCGAACTTTTTTGTAGAGCTTTACAAGTTGAGCTAAAACAAAATTTCATACTCCCGAGGTGACAAACTTTCAACGCCTATATTTCAGCCCGTGGACCCACTAGGGATCCACAAATTTGCAACCTAAAAGGAAAACACCTCAGCTTTCATACAAAGAAAAAATTATGTTGATATATTTATCCGTTCAAAAGTTGCAGAATTATTTCCCAAAGAAGCGATTTGTAACCACTGTGCTGTGCTGGTCCATTAGCAATCCAAGATCCTTGAAAGAATCGACTGCTTCCAGCTCGTTAGTCCCGATAGAATAACTCGTTCTTCTTGAAAAGCGCATTAATTTACATTTCGAGATATTTAATTTAATTAAATTTATCTTACACCAATCGTAATAGTTATCAAGGTCGAACTGAAGATACCTTCGTTCTTCAGGATCATTATATGTTAGGAACGAAAAATCTTTTTGTCATCCGCGAACATAAAAATATTCGAAAATTTCACAACTGATGGGAGGTTATTGATGAATAGACAAAATAAAACAGGTCCGAGATGGCTGTCCTAGGGAACACACGTGGTAACAGTGATAGGTATAGATGTTGTACTACCGAACTTAACACATTGCGTCCGACCATTGTGTCAAAATGGGACCAAAAAAAAATTTTTTTTTTGGTCCAGAAAAAGTTAGTTAAATATATTTCGAATAAAATTAGCTTTATTTCATCACAATCCGTGCACAACTTTTGATTTTGTTTACGATTTACTGAATTGATATAAATCGCGATTTCCATACAAAAATAACATTTTATAATGTGTAAGTGTTTGTATGTAATAAGTTAGTTGTTTATGATTCTAAGAATTAAAAAAAAAATTAAGTAATAAAAACAGATTATTTCATGTTTATGGTTGCGGTAGCAAACTCATAACGCATATAAAATTTTTAATTTTGTGATCCAAATGACAATATCTCTAAAACGATGTGGAAAATTTAAAATTAGAAATGCGTGCTGTCATTAAATATTTACATAAAAAAGGTTTATCTGGACAAGAAATTCATAATGATAATGTGTTAGGTGAAAGTTCTCCTTCATATGCAACAGTATAAAATTGGGTTGCTGAATTTAAACGTGGTCGTACAAGCATTGAAGATGAACCACGTAGTGGACCAAAAACAGCAACAGCAACAGAAATTGTAGCCAAAGTGCATGATATGGTATTAAATGATCGACGAATAAAAGTGCGTGAAATTGCTAATATCATGGGTATCTCAAATGATCGAGTCCATTTAATTTTGCAGGAAGAACTACAGATGAAAAAGCTTTCTGCAAGATGGGTGCCGCATTTGTTAACAGTCGATCAAAAACGCATAAGAATGAACATTTCTCAAGCTTGTTTGGATCGTTTTAAGCGAAATAAAATGGATTTTCATAACTGTTGGTGAGACACGGATCCACCACTATACTCCAGAGACAAAAGAACAATCTAAACAATGGTCTGAAGCTGGAGGAAGTGCCCCAAAGAAGTGCCCCAAAAACAATTCAATCTGCTGGTAAGGTTATGTCAACGGTTTTTGGGACTTCAAAGGTATTTTATTAACTAATAATTACGTTGCTATAACATAGCCTTTTCGTTGTATTAACGGAAATTATTCGTTGTATGAATGAAACTTATTCATTGAATGGATGAAAGACGAACGTTTTATCAATGAATACAAACGTTATATTAATGAAACCCAACCCATTAATGTATTTGAGTGTAGTCATTAGTAGTGTAACAGGTTGGCTGATAAGTCCCCGGTCTGACACATAGATGGCATCGCTAGTATTAAATGCATATTATTTTTATATAGTACCAACCTTCAAATGATTCGTGTCAAAATTTGACGTCTGTAAGTCAATTAGTTTGTGAGATAGAGCGTCTTTTGTGAAGCAACTTTTGTTATTGTCACACAAAGAAAATTTCATTAAAATTGAGCCAACGAAAATTGTTCATTGATATAACGAAACATTTAACATTCCTTAATAGTACGAAACGTTTCGTTGACTAACAGAAAATTCGTTATAATAACGAAAAATTTCGTTATATCAATGAATTTGTTTCATTGGCTCAATTTTAATGACACATTTTATTAATATAACGAAACTTTTTCTACCAGTGGTGAAAAAATGGAAAAAAGGAATTTCGTGTTTTGATAAAATACTGTTTTCTGAAGGGAAAAAATATGGTGGAAGCAAAAACTTGGCTTGATAATGAGTTTCTGGACTCTGCCCCAGGGAAATCAGCAATAATCGATTGGTATGCAAAATTCAAGCGTGGTGAAATGAGCACGGAGGACGGTGAACGTAGTGGACGCCCGAAAGAGGTGGTTACCGACGAAAATATCAAAAAAATCCACAAAATGATTTTGAATGACCGTAAAATGAAGTTGATCGAGATAGCAGAGGACTTAAAGATATCAAAGGAGCATGTTGGTCATATCCTTCATCAATATTTGGATATGCGGAAGCTCTGTGCAAAATGGGTGCCGCGCGAGCTCACATTTGACCAAAAACAACAACGTGTTGATGATTCTGTGCAGTGTTTGCAGCTGTTAACTCGTAATAAACCCGAGTTTTTCCGTCGATATGTGACAATGGATGAAACATGGCTCCATCACTACACTCCTGAGTCCAATCAACAGTCGGCTGAGTGGACAGCGACCAGTGAACTGTTTCCGAAGCGTGGAAAGACTCAAAAGTCCGCTGGCAAAGTAATGGCCTCTGTTTTTTTGGGATGCGCATGGAATAATTTTTATCGATCGATCGATCAGTGACTATTATATGGCGTTATTGGAGTGTTTGAAGGTCGAAATCGCAGCAAAACGGCCCCATATGAAGAAGAAAAAAGACAACGCACCGTGCCACAAGTCATTGAGAACGATGGAAAAAATTCATGAATTGGGCTTCGAATTGCTTCCCCACCCACCGTATTCTCCAGATCTGGCCCCCAGCGACTTTTTCTTGTTCTGAGACCTAAAAATGATGCTCGCAGGGAAAAAATTTGGCTGCAATGAAGAGGTGATCGCCGAAGCTGAGGCCTATTTTGAGGCAAAACCGAAGGAGTACTACTAAAATGGTATCAATAAATTGGAAGGTCGTTATAATCGTTGTATCGCTCTTGAAGGGAACTATGTTGAATAATAAAAAATGTTGACAAAAAAAATGTGTTTTTCTTTTTTAGACCGGAGACTTATCAGCCAACCTGTTATTATTTTTTGTTAAGATCTTAGAAATATAATTTATATACAGTAGGAAATAATACAATTTCTCCAATTTCTTTGCCACTGAGGTTAATTCCGGTAATTGCTACAGGTTTTCATATGAACCCAATAAACACAGGATGAGCGTTTTTCAAATGCAACAACTTTTCAGTTTGAGGGTAAATATAATTTTCAACATAAATTCAACTTGACTTGAAATAGCTCATCTTCAATACATCTTCAAATTGTTTGCGAATTACTTCCAATTTGCCAAAATGTTGACGAAATCTTTGAAAAGGTGTTGAAGATAATATGAGAAAACTTTGACAAAACACTACCCTAAAATGCAACGAAAAAACCATGTGGTTTTCAATACTTATTTGTGCAACGAAGTTCGTGGTCAATTGCAAGAAATAAAAAAATAGAAAATTTTAGACAAATAACCAAATAATAGTTTATAAAAATAGGTAAGTGAAAATAAAAAATGAAATAAAACTTTAAGGAAGTCACTAAATGTATATCTCTTTGCAGAAAACTAAAATTATTGATTCTACGTTCTTGAAAACATTAAAAAGCTGACCGATGAAAAAATGGTGGACAATTAACTGGAACTGCTTCAAATAGTTTATAATAATTAGTACGTCAATATGAAAAATTAAATCAACACTTTAGGGAAGTAACTAAATGTAAATCTCTTTGCAGAAAACTAAAATCTTTGGATGTTACATTCTTGCAAACATACCGACAAGAAAAATTTTCAGGAAACATTACAAGTGCAATCAATTAAAATTGTTAAAAACAACAAATTGTTGAAATCAAGAACTTCTGGATGAAAATGTGCATCACATCGTCAGTTTAATTCATATGCTATTATCAGTTTAAAATGGATATTTTGTGAATTCGTTCTGCTGGAAATCAATTCTAACACGCGGTCAGTACGTTCCTAATTTCAAATTACCCGCATGTTAATAAATTTTAATGCTGTTTTATGACACCAAAAGGAAGGAAAACGAATTTCAATGCAAAAGTGTTTAAGATATTTAAAGTTTTGTTGTTTGTTTTTATTTTGTTCTTATTTGTTGATATGTTTAATAAGATTATTATTTATCAATTGGTATTGTAGTGTATTATGTAGTGTAGTGTATTATTATATATTTTATTTTGAAGAAAACTAAAATCTTTGGATGCTACATTCTTGCAAACATTAAGAAGCTGACCAATGAAAAATGAGTGACTTATCGACAATAAAAAGTTTCCAGAAACATTACAAGTGCAACCAATTAAAATTGTTAAAAACAACAAATTGTTGAAATCAAAAAACTTCTGGATGAAAATGTGCAGCATATCGTCAGTTTAATTCATATGCTATTATCAGTTTAAAATGGATATTTTGTGAATTCCTTCTGCTGGAAATCAATTCTAACACGCGGTCCAGTACGTTCCTAATTTCAAATTGGCCGCATGTTAATAAATTTTAATGCTGTTTTATGACACCAACAGGAAGGAAAAAGAATTATCAATGCAAAAGTGTTTGCTAATAATGTTTAAGATATTTAAAGTTTTGTTGTTTGCTTTTTTTTCTTATATGTTGATATGTTTAATAAGATTATTATTTATCAATTGGTATTGTAGTGTATTATGTAGTGTAGTGTATTATTATATATTTTATTTTGATGAAAATGAATAAATTATACAAAATTCATAGAATTTTGGCTTTGACTTTCAATTTGAAGTGGGGATACCATTCATACAAATTTAGGTTGAAAAGTATTTGCAACGATGTTAAATTTTAATTTGACTCGCATCGAAAATTGTTTGACAAATTATTGAGTAGCGATGCATTTCAATTTGAGAATAACACTTGAGATATTATTGCTAATGTGTTGAATTTCATTGTTGAGGGTAATGTCTGTTTTTTGTTGAGAACGCGATTTTCTCAACAATTTCTCAACTTGAATATTACCCTAATCCTTTGAAAAAATGTTTGAAAAATTATTGAAATTTAGCATTTTTCAAACGTTTGTGTTTATTGGGAAAGTTCACTTCCCAAAATTTACACCAAATTTCTTGCGAATATAAAAAAATTAACTCACCCACGATCTATGTTTATAATTCACAAAGAAGCTCCAATGAGCTTGTGTACTCTTCAGCGAGAAAACCGTTGTATAATGTTGTATAATATTGCTACGAATGTGATATTTCTAGATTTAAGTTTATTTAAATTAGTTTACGTTAATTTAAATTTCAAATTGTAACGATAAAATTACGTCATAACTTGTTAGAGTCATTTCTTTATTTTCTAGTACTTTCTTAAACATCTTTTGTGTTTCCAATCGTTCATTGTAAAAGTAATGCCTTTTGTTTTATGACTGCACGACATCTACCTAATCTAGTAGAATGCACTAGATTATTAGCAAAAGCCTAAAAGTATGTGTGCCATATCAAAAATAACGCCGATAGAATATTCCAGATGGCTCTAGGCAATGAAGATAACCAGTTGAATATATGGTGTTAGATAAATTGTAACAAGATAGTTCTAGATGGTTGTAGGCCAGACTATCCAGAATTTTCGAAATCGTCAAATCACGGTATATAAGCCCCTGGCGGAGGGAGCAGTCAAGTCAGTCGTAAGCTAAAGTTTATACAGTACACATCGTAGAGCAAATAAGTGAAGCCATCAGTTGAACTAATAAATTGTAGATTGTCGTTATTTGAAAAGGACTGTGTTTTAATTATCGGGTTATTAAACACGCCTCAATATAAAAACGTAACAATTGGTGTCGGAAGTGAAATAACGGAAAAAAAAAAATCTACAATGAAGTTTAATCAGCTTCGAGTGGAAGACTTGAAGAAGGAATTGAGCAAAATGGAGCAGCCGACTACAGGAAACAAGGCCCAATTACAAAAGCGACTACTGGAAGAGTTCGAGCGGCGCAGTATTGATATCGAAACACATGAGTTCGATTATAAGGATGATCTTGACGAATCAGTAGTGGCCAGCGCCTTGGAAACTCCATCTGTAGCTTCTAATGTTGTTGATTACACATCGATGGTCAATATTTTGAGCAAAATGATGGAAGAAAATTCTCTAAAAATGCAAGAGAATTCTAGAAAAATGATGGAAGAAAATTCTCTAAAAATGCAAGAGAATTCTAGAAAAATGATGGAAGAAAATTCTCTAAAAATGCAAGAGAATTCTAGAAAAATGATGGAAGAAAATTCTCTAAAACTGCAAGAGAATTCTAGAAAATTGGAAGAAAAATTCGACGAAAATTCAAAAAAGATGGACGAAAATTCTAGAATTCTAAATGAGAATCTTCAACAAATTGCTGAAGGCATGGAAAAACGTGTGGACCATATCGAAAGCCAAATTGGGGAGCTGGATAAGAAGATTATTTCTGTGGATGAGAAAATTATGGTTCATGATGAGAAGTTTCTACACATTGAAAGAAAAATGTCAGAGCTGGAAATTAAAGGTGGACCAGTGCGCGTTATCGAGGGCTCGAAAACCAAACCTCCTGTTTTCGATGGCTCAACTTCATTTGATGTATTCAAATTCCAATTTGAAATGGTTGCTTCTAGAAATTTATGGAACGACAATGACAAAGCAATTGAACTTCTATTGGCATTAAAGGGCAACGCCGCTGATGTGATACAAAGCATTCCCGCTGCCTCTAGAAATAATTATAATGACGTAATAGCGGCACTTCAACGTAAGTACGGCGGAGAACATAAGCAAGACATCTTCAGAATGGAATTAAGAGGAAGAGTCCAGAAGTCAAATGAGACTCTACAAGACTTTGCAACAGAGGTTGAGCGGTTGGTGCTTTTGACATATCCAGGAGAAAGTCATCCACTTGTGGACCGCATCAAGATCGAGACCTTTGTGAATGGAATTAGAGACCCTGATATAAAATGCGCGACATATGCGTCACAAAAGGCTACATTCGC
This sequence comes from Haematobia irritans, assembly GCF_050003625.1. Taxonomy (NCBI): domain Eukaryota; kingdom Metazoa; phylum Arthropoda; class Insecta; order Diptera; family Muscidae; genus Haematobia; species Haematobia irritans. Next base: position 111,345,541 of record NC_134398.1, on the reverse strand, counting down.
AGAAACAGTAACATTTGCACTTGCACAAGAAACTGCGAGATTGTTGGCACGACCTCAAATTCACAAGGTACGCAGAGTGGAGACCGAGCAAGATGAATCAAATTCCGTGATTGACTCAGTGAAAGAAGCAGTTAAGCAGGCAATGCAAGAAATGAAGCAGGAGACAACTAAATCCAGAATAAAGTGCTATAACTGTGATAAGCCTGGACATGTTGCTCGTGAATGTAAAGCACGTCGTAAGCGATCAAGATCGAAATCGCCTTCACCGCCAAACAATAGCCATATGTGGGTGAACCCACAGTCCAGTGATTCACATTTAAACTAAATCGAGCTAGTTCAGCGGGGCAAGAGCTGGCTCCCACATGTGATGGCCCCACAATCTCTATAGCAATAGTTCAACAGAAAAATAACAATTTGACTATTGCGGGTGGTATTAATGGATACAAGCGAACTTTGACGTTGGATACTGGTGCATCGAAATCTATTATTAGATCCGATTTAGTAAGAGGAAAAGTTACACCACTAATTGGAGTCAAACTACGCACGGCTACAGGTGAACCCGCAACTGTATATGGAAAGGTTCCTGTAAAGTTAACCATTGCAAACAAATCCGTTAATTATGAATTCATTGTGGCCGATATAGTGGACGAAGTTATAATTGGAGCGGATTTTATGATTGCTTTTGGTCTCAACTTGGATTTGAAGCGTCGTGTAATGACCTGGTGCGATATCGAAATACCGGTAAACGTGGGCTACAGTGAGAATACGCCTGTCAGATATTTGACAATGAGCCAGCCAGAGTCAATACCACCAAATGCCGAAACAATTATATGGGTTTCTATGAATGGAGATTGTGAAGTCGGCAAATTGTGGGTTGTTGAACCAGCAGAAAATAAAAACAATAACATCTTGATAGCAAATGCCCTGGTAACAACAAATGAAGAGGGGCTTATACCAGTTCGAGTTTTGAATTTATCTGACCATCAAGAGCAAATTGGAAAATTTTCGGACATTGGCAAATGTACTCCTGCCGAAGCAATAGTCAACTTGGAAAGCAAATCTCCAAAGAAGCATAATGAAGTGATGAAACATCTGGAAGGTTATGTCGAAACTTGGACACGTCATTTATCACCGTCCGAGAAAAATAAAGCCAAGAAATTGTTATGGAAAAATGCCTCCGCCTTTGCCATTGAGAAGAAAAATCAAGGGAGAACATCTGTGGTGAAGCATGAAATAAATACCACAGAAGAAAGACCCATAAAACAGGCACCACGAAGTGTCCCTCTAGCAAAACGAGATGAGGTTCGAAAGCTCGTTAAGGAAATGGCGGAAAGTGGTGTGATTGAACCATCATCAAGTCCTTGGTGCTCGCCAGTTGTGCTGGTCAAAAAGAAAGATGGAAGTACCCGATTTTGCGTGGACTACAGAAAATTGAATGATGTTACCAAAAAGGACAGTTATCCGCTTCCACGCATTGATGACACGTTGGACACACTAGCCGGAACAACATGGTTTTCCACGCTTGATTTGCAGAGTGGATATTGGCAAGTAGAGATCGCCGAGAAAGACAAAGAAAAGACAGCTTTTGGCGTTAATGGCGGTCTTTGGCAATTCAATGTAATGCCATTCGGGCTCTGCAATGCTCCGGCTACGTTCGAGCGATTGATGGAGCGGGTGCTAAAGGGGTTGCATTGGAAGTCCTGCTTGATATACCTCGACGATATCATAGTGATGGGCAAAACATTTGACGAGCACCTTAAGAACTTGAAAGACGTTATCCAGCAATTGTCAGCCGCTGGCTTACGACTTAACGCCAAGAAGTGCTCGCTTTTCCAGCGAGAAGTTAAGTACCTGGGTCATCATGTTACAGCAGAGGGCATATCCACCGATGAAGACAAAATTCAAGCAGTAAAAGATTGGCCACGTCCACGGAATCTCCACGAGTTGCGCAGCTTCCTTGGTTTATGCACATACTACAGGCGTTTCGTACCAAACTTCGCCAGCATCGCCGCAAGCCTCCATAAATTAACGCAAAAAGGTACGAAGTTCCAGTGGAGTGAAGAACAGGAACAGTCATTTCATCATCTAAAAGAACTTTTATGTTCAACTCCTGTTCTGGCGTATCCAATTCCTGGCGAAAAATTTGTTTTGGATACAGATGCTAGTGCGTACGGAATTGGTGGTGTACTATCTCAACAGATTGAAGGTAAAGAAAAGGTCATCGGATATTTTAGCCGAACGTTATCCAAGCCCGAGAAGAACTATTGCGTAACAAGAAGAGAGCTGCTTGCTGTCATAGAAAGCGTGAAGCATTACCACAAATACTTGTATGGACAGAATTTCTTGCTAAGAACTGACCATTCAGCTCTACGATGGTTGCTTCAATTCAAGAATCCGGAAGCTCAGCTGGCACGTTGGATAGAAAGACTCCAAAGCTATGATTTCACCATCGAACATAGAAAAGGTGGCAAACACGGCAACGCGGACGCCTTGTCACGTCGACCTTGTAATGTCGAGTGCAAACACTGCTCGAAAGCTGAACATAAGGAAGAAATCGTGGATATCAGGCTGTTGCACGTCGAATCAGGAGTGGACTGGCCAGCAGAACAGCGTAAAGATCTAATTTTGAGCAAAATTATTTCGGCGAAAGAAGAAGATAAAAAACCCAGTAAGAAAGACATCGCAGCCGAAAGCCCACTTATGAAATCATACTGGGCTCAATGGGACAGTCTATGTCTGGTCAACGGAACCCTACAACGTAAGTGGGAAAGTGAAGATGGCAAGAATAGCCGCAACTTGATAATCGTGCCAGATTCCAAGGTAAAGGATGTTTTGACGGAATTCCACAATGGACCTAGTGGAGGTCACTTAGGAATAACCAAAACAGCCGAGAAAGTGAAGCAACGATTCTACTGGGTTGGATGCCAGAAATCAATTGCTGAATGGGTGGCAAATTGTGAGAAGTGCATAAAGGCGAAAGGGCCAAGACGAAAAAGAAGAGGTCTTATGCAAGAGTATAGGCCAGGAGCGCCTTTTGAAAGAATAGCAATGGACGTTGCAGGGCCTTTCCCAGTAAGTGATTCTGGAAATCGATATGTCCTTGTGGTCATGGACTACTTCAGCAAGTGGCCAGAAGTTTATGCCATTCCTAACCAAGAGGCGAAGACGATTGTAGATGTAGTCGACAAGAACTGGATATGTCGCTACGGTGTGCCGACCGAGATACACTCAGACCAAGGAAGAAATTTTGAATCGGCCATATTCAAAGAGATGTGTGACTCCCTTGGTATCAAGAAAACAAGGACTACGCCATTGCATCCGCAGTCTGATGGCATGGTAGAAAGGTTTAATCGCACTCTGGAAGAACATCTTCGAAAGGTGGTGGATAACGGCCAACGAGACTGGGACGATCATATACCAAAGTTTTTGCTGTCGTATAGATCAGCCATACATGATTCTACGTCACGAACACCGGCCAAGGTCCTATTCGGAACGGAATTGAAGTTGCCCGGAGATTTGATATTTGGCGCTACACCCAATGAGCTCGCCATGGAAGAAACCAGTAACGACATACCAAACACATTTGGTAAAGTTCACGAATCAGTGCGAAACAAAATAAAAATGGTTAGCAACAGAATGAAGGCGAGATATGATCGTGCAGCAAACACTGAGGGCTTTAGTGAAGGACAACTGGTTCTGCTATTCAACCCGCAACGAAAGAAAGGATTATGTCCTAAACTACAAACACAGTGGGAAGGCCCATATAAAGTCATCAAGAAGATCAATGATGTTGTATACCGCATTCAAAAAGACGACAGCCCAAGGTCAAAGATGAAAGTCGTTCACCTGGAACGTTTGGCTCCATACGGAACGGGTTCTGTGCCTATTCGGGACGAACAGGCTTAAGCGGGAGGCAGTGCTACGAATGTGATATTTCTAGATTTAAGTTTATTTAAATTAGTTTACGTTAATTTAAATTTCAAATTGTAACGATAAAATTACGTCATAACTTGTTAGAGTCATTTCTTTATTTTCTAGTACTTTCTTAAACATCTTTTGTGTTTCCAATCGTTCATTGTAAAAGTAATGCCTTTTGTTTTATGACTGCACGACATCTACCTAATCTAGTAGAATGCACTAGATTATTAGCAAAAGCCTAAAAGTATGTGTGCCATATCAAAAATAACGCCGATAGAATATTCCAGATGGCTCTAGGCAATGAAGATAACCAGTTGAATATATGGTGTTAGATAAATTGTAACAAGATAGTTCTAGATGGTTGTAGGCCAGACTATCCAGAATTTTCGAAATCGTCAAATCACGGTATATAAGCCCCTGGCGGAGGGAGCAGTCAAGTCAGTCGTAAGCTAAAGTTTATACAGTACACATCGTAGAGCAAATAAGTGAAGCCATCAGTTGAACTAATAAATTGTAGATTGTCGTTATTTGAAAAGGACTGTGTTTTAATTATCGGGTTATTAAACACGCCTCAATATAAAAACGTAACAATATAAACGACCAAATGAAGGTTTGCCCATCAGACAATTTTTAAGTTGAACCTGTTGAACCGTTTCAAGATGCACACGGAAACATGTGCTTATTGTCATGTATACATCAGGGATGGAAAATACAATTTTTAAGAAAGTACAAAAAAGGTATTTTTTGAGCGGAAAGGTACTTTTTACTAAATTTCAACAAAAATTTCACTGGAAGATTATTGTCAAGAGACTGAATTTTAAATAAAATAAAATTTTGACAAAATTTTCTATATAAATAAAATTTTGCAAACATTTTCTATAGAAATAAAACTTTGCAAAAAACTTCTACAGAAAAAAAATTTGCAAAATTTTTTCTATAGAAATAAAATTTTGCAAAAATTTCCTGTAGAAATAAAATTTTTACAAAATTTTCAATTGAAATAAAATTTTGACAACATTTTCTATAAAAATAAAATTTTGCAAAAATTCTATATAGAAATAAAATTTTGACAACATTTTCTACCGAAATAAAATATCGATAATATAGAATCGCATTCTTTTTTCGACTAAAACATTCTTGAAGTTCAATAAAATCCTGTTTTTGACTATGTCTTTTACAAAATCGAGATTTTCTTCCCACATGAACATGTCTGTTTTGCCATATTTGTAAAAGGCTATTAGCAAATAAGGTTGATAAAGACTTTCTCAAAATATTAAAATATTTTGTCAAAGCTATTGTACCATAAATCTGATATCGACTCAAAAATGTCTACACAAAAGGTACTAAATCCTTCGCGGGGGTACTACGGTACTGACCGGGGTGAAAAAGTATTGAAAAAAGTACTATAGTACTGCATTTTCCATCCCTGGTATACATGTGTATGTACACATTGCATAGATGCCACAGACATTTAGAGAGAGTATGGAGAGTATGGAGAGACGTATTAGAGAGAGTATAGAGAGACAGAAATGCTCAAAGTCCCATTCGTACTATTAACGAAGATATTTCATTAATAGGACGAAAGATACCAATTTTAAATTTATTTTTTAACGATCCATATCGTTATATTAACGATCACATTCGTTTTATAAATGAAATTTTAGATTCGAGTTTGCGAGTATATAAAAGGACGTCTCTCCATACTCTCTCTAATACGTCTGTAGCGTCTATGTAATTTGTACATACACATGTAAGCATGGCAATAAGCACATGTTTGCGTCATTACAGTTTCGTTGTGAATAATAAAGGGTGAGTTAAATTTGTATTTTTTGTATATTCGCAAGAAGTTTAGTGTAAATTTGTAATCTTTAGTGAAAATGCCCCGAGGAAGTGAACTTTCAGATGAAGAAGGCGGAGCAATTACCGTAATGAACCTTGCACTAATAGAAAAAGTTTCGTTATATTAACGAAATGTGTCGTTAAAAGTCAGTCAATGAAACAAATTCGTTAATATATTATAATGAATATTCTGTCAATCAACGTAATTTTACTATTAACGAATATTTTCATTGTATTAATGAAAATGTTTCGTTATATCAATGAAAATGTTTCGTTGGCAAAAAATTGGATAAATGGACACGGTGATACGATTATCATTTTTTGGTCTTAAAAATAAGAGGATTTTTTCTTAAGTGGAAGTCACAATATATGATTATCAAATTACTTAATTTATCAATAAATATTATTTCCTAGTGTATATAAATCGTATTTCAAAGATCTTAATAAAAAATAATACACTACCAATGACTACACTCAAATGCAATAATTGGTTAGGTTTCATTAATATAACGTTTGTATTCATTTATACAACGTTCGCCTTTCATTCATACAATGAAAAAACTGGGTTTATACAATGAATGATTTTCATTCATACAACGTATGAGCTGCATCCATACAATGAATAAATTTTATTCATACAACGAATAATATTCGTTAATACAACGACTACAAAGCAAAAAATAGAACATGTTTTCCAACATAATTTCTACTGAAAGTCGAGTCTGAATTTGGAAAATAAAGGGTCGTTAACTCATTTTTAAAGGACTTTGAAAGCACATGAAGAAAAAAAGCTGCAAAATTAAAATTTGCTTCCTAGAAGCAAGTACACATATCCCAAATTTAAAGAGAATTGTGTCTTAAAAGTATCCTTACTTGTATTCTGGCGCTTCTTTGGCTCGGAATCAACACCAAAATTGTTCAAGTAAAGACAAAATCTTTGAAACAGGGCATGCGATTTTTTCAGTGCATAATGGCAGGAATCAATGTTAATGTTTGATTTCAGCTTCGAACTATGTGAAAAACCTTATTCTGGCAGCAAGGGTTAGATATAAAGCCGTTTTGTCCATATTTCAATAGACACATGTCGAAAATGAAAATGCTAAAAATCGCTACGAGGGTCATGAAAGGATTTTATTGCAGGTTGACTGTCTGAGTATATATTAATGCCAATATTTGTTGGAATTACTTCTCAGCCAATTCACCACATCTCTTATTGCCAATATTTCAGCCTGAAAACACTACAGTGATTAGGTAATCTTTTCGCTATTCGAATTTCCAGATCTTTAGAATATACTCCAAACCCCACTTGTCCATTCAATTTGGAGCCATCAGTATAGAAATCTATATATCTTTGATTCCCCGGGGTCTGTGTACACCACGCCTCACTGTTGGGAATTAGAGTTTCAAACTTTTTGTCGAAAAGTGGTTTTGCCAGGGTGTAATCCACTACGGTAGGCACATCTGGCATTACTTTGAGGACCGAACTGTGACCGTACATTTTTCCGACCACAGCGATAGCTCTCGCAACCGCACAGCCGTTGTTGCTGCTGACTGTTTGGCCAAAATGTCTAAAGGCAATAAATGCAGCATGACATTAAGGGAGTTTGTTCCTGTCTTGCTGAATGCACCTGAGATACATAAGCTCGCCATACGCTGAACTTTATCTAAACAAGTCGGTTTCTGAAGTGCCGGCCACCAGACTATAACACCATATAGCATTATAGGTCTAACTACTGCCGTATATAGCCAATGCACAATTTTTGGTTTTAGTCCCCACTTTTTCCCTATTGCCTTTCTGCTCGAGTATAGAGCCACCGTGGTGCAATGGTTAGCACGCCCGCCTTGCATACACAAGGTCGTGGGTTCGATTCCTGCTACGACCGAACACCAAAAAGTTTTTCAGCGGTGGATTATCCCACCTCAGTAATGCTGGTGACATTTCTGAGGATTTCAAAGCTTCTCTAAGTGGTTTCACTGGAATGTGGAACGCCGTTCGGACTCGGCTATAAAAAGGAGGTCCTTTGTCATTGAGCTTAACATGGAATCGGGCAGCACTCAGTGATAAGAGAGAAGTTCACCACTGTGGTATCACAATGGACTGAATAGTCTAAGTGAGCCTAATACATCGGGCTGACACATAACCTAACCTAACCTAACCTACCGTGACTTTTCTCACCCTTTCTTCAATATTAAGCCTAAAATTCAGCTTCCTGTCCAAAATAACGCCAAGGTATTTTGCACACTCACCAAAGGGAATTTCAATACCCCCTAAGGAAATGGGCCTAACCGTGGGAGTTTTGCGACCTTTGCAGTACATGACTAGTTCTGTCTTTGCTGGATTTACCCCAAGGCCGTTATCTTTCGCCCATTTCTCAGTCATACGGAGAGCTCTCTGTAGCGCCACATCATCTGCGTATGCCACTACTTTTATCCTTTCTTTTTCTAGGGAAACCAGAAGGTTGTTTATAGCAACATTCCAAAGAAGAGGTGATAGAACTCCTCCTTGGGGAGTGCCTCTGTTCACATACCTTTGTATGTTTACTTGTCCTAGTGTGGCTGAAATACGTCTCTTTATTAAAAGTTCGTCTAACAGCCTAAGTATACCTGAATCAACATTCAGAGTTGTCAGTCCATTTAATATTGAGCTGGGATGGACGTTATTGAACGCCCCTTCGATGTCTAGAAACGCCACGATTGTGTATTCTTTGACAGATAGCGAGCTTTCAATAAAGCTGACTAGTTCATGCAATGCGGTCTCAGTAGACCTGCCCTTCGAGTATGCATGCTGTCGTTTCGAGAGCAAACTTGAATCCACGCTAGTTCTAAGATACATGTCTATCATCCTCTCCAGGGTCTTAAGTAGGAATGAGGATAATTTGGTTGGTCGGAAATCCTTCGCACTCGAGTGAGAGGCTTTTCCCGCTATAGGTATAATATACTTGTCGGCTGACTACAACACCATATAGCATTATAGATTTAACCACTGCCGTGCAATGCACAATTTCGGCTTTAGTACCCACTTTTTTCCTATTGCCTTTTGGCACGAGTACAAAACTACCGAGGCTTTTCTCGCTCTTGTTTCAGTCCGGGGGGCTCCTTGTATAATATCTCTAATTGTGGATGGGAATTTTCCCCCGACTGCTAGAGCCACATCATCTACGTGTGAAACCCCTTTATCCTTTCTTTATTTTGGGAAACCAGAAGGTTTTTATTGCAACATTCAAAAGAAGAGGTGATAAAACTCCTCCTTGGGGAGTGCCTCTGTTCACATAGCTTTGTATATTTGCTTGCCCTGTGTGGCTGAAATACGTCTCGTCGTTAGAAGTTGGTCTAACAGCCTAAATATTCCTTGATCAACATTCATAGTTGTGAAACCATTTAATATCGAGCTTCGATGTCTAGAAAAGTCACAATTGTGTAACTATTCAGTGATAGATAGACAGATAGAAGAAGGAATGAGGATAAGCTGATTGGTCAGAAATTCTCCGCACAGATGTTTGTTAAAACAACTAAGTTGACTGCTTTCCCTTTTTCGGCAGACAACAACTGCTGTTTTAGAAAAGTGTTTTAATAGCAAAAAGTGACGTACGTGAGCATAAAATGTGCGTGAGTACCATTTTTTCGTTAAAACATGTTCACAAACCAAAGTTCACTCACGAGTTGAATTGCGCTTCCAATTTTAGTCACACTAATGGTTCTAAGATGTTAATCACGATTTTAAGAACCCAGCAAAAAAGCGACGACAAAAGGTTGAGAAAATATTCTTTTTGGTTCCGGAAGTGGTGCAACATTGGCGCAGAAACGATGAAAATTAACACGGGCTCGTCATGAAAAAAGCTTTTTGTATTTTGTAATAACAAAATACAAAAAGCTTTTACAGTGGTCACAATGGACAGTATCTTCCAATATAGTGGGATTTGTTTGCAACATTAAAAATTGTATGGAAATGAAAGAAACTTATTCCGATGTCACCACCATAAAAAAAACCTTAAAACAGAGTCACTATATGCTCATGTTCGGTCAATATTCCCAGAAGGAATACACTTTCTATATTTGAAATTAAAGTAACTATCATAATAAAAAGTTGTCATTTTCATATTTCATAAACGCATCCTTGCAATAATTAAGAAATTATTTTGATATTATAAAAGTTGCAAAAGGTTATATTAGGTAAAATGATCCATTGTTTATAAAGGTTTACTTAGTCCACCAGTCTATTGGAATGTCGGTTTACCGAAATATGACGATAAACAATTAGGAAGAGCAACCTTGTTTTAACCAATTGGGAGGCCGTTATATCCTGGGCTAGAACCCACGACTATATATGTCGGACCAGGCAACTATTACTACTTGGTACCATATTCAAATAGGAGAACGCAAAAGTAATTGAAAATGATTACTTAAATTATATCATTTCATAGTTTATTTTTCTAAACAAAAATACCAAAAACAATTAATTTTTTTTTATATATTCTTATCTACTCGTACATACGCTAAATTATGCCCCATATACATGAGACTCAAAATAGATTTGAAGTCACTTATTTACAATGAAAATGACAGTTGAAAATAGCTAAAGTAGATTTTGAAAGTGTAATGAGAATTATGATTTACCCAATGGTACTAAAAATATTGTTTTTGTAGTATTTATCCTTCCATTTTATATAAAATACTGCAAAGAAAATTTCCCGGGAAAGCGGCAGCGAAAAAATAGCGAATTCCCGGGAACGGGATCCCCTAATGTGAATCTAATTCTGGGTATGTGTGATAGAAATATCACTAACGTTTACACCTCTAGCATCCATGTTTGTTTCATACACTTCAATTTTTGAAATACTTACTTAAAATTGCACTATCCTGTTGACCACTGTTTTGTTGAAAACTTGTATCTGCAAAAAAAAAAAAAAAAATAGGAAAATATTCTATAAATTTTTAATGATAAAAATATAGTAAATTTGAACTAAAAGGCTCAATATCAAAGCAAAAAGAATATGAAAAAGGTAATCTTAGTACAACTATGGTAATAGCGTGTCAAACTAGGGATTGAAATGAGAATCAAAAACTTGTCTTATCGACATTTCCCAAATATGAAGAAATCGACTTCTGCGATCGCGTCTTTCGGCTTTTTAGTTCTTTGTCAGCATAAGAACCATATAACAGTCTCCTTTTGAGACATGTTGATTTTGGTCACTATTTATCAAAAGTTGATTTTAATAGCTTTTAAAAATATCAATTAGTCGAAAGTATGTCCATGGTGAGCATTTACTATATTCACCAGAATCATATTTAGCAACAAACAAAGAAAACGGTTCAAGTTTAAATAATAGAACATATTTGCAGTTTTTGTGAACCACTTAAAATTGGGCACAACAGGTGGAGGTTTAAATCATAAAATGATTTTCTCCGTATGCCGTTTCCGAAAGGCATAAAATCAGAAAACTTGTGTGTGGCACAGACATTGGCTTTGCAAATGTAGACATTACCTTCACTGAAAAAAATATTTACGTGGTATTAAAGATTATGCAACCTAAATTTTAGGATGCGCAATTTACAAAATATTAAGGACAAATTTCTTTAAAATAATGATATTTTAATTAAAACAAAGTTTATAATCTTTACTTCAAAATTTTTTTCATTAAATTTAGGACACAAATTTTGTCAATTTCCATCCCTCCGTTAAAGCCGCATATCTTTGAACCAGGGCTGGGGAGTCGGAGTAGGAGTCTTGGAGTCGGAGTCTGCAGACTTTGCTGGAGTCGGAGTCGCACCCGGAGTCGTAGAAATTTTGCTCGACTCCGACTCCGGCGAAACAAACTTTGAAAAACACTTCCTATCTTATCCTGTCGAACAACGAAAAACGAAGTAATGGATTTCAGGCCATTTATATTTATATGGGTGAAATTTCACGGTGATATAAAAAGTAGGTTTTACTAGAATATGGGCTGAATTGATCAATTGTATTGACCATTTTTAACATATTAAAATGATAATTATTCAACCGTCGAACGGAACGGACGTGTTTTCTAATAGCGGATAAAATCATCGTAATAAGTACCTACTACGAATTTCAAGTGTGGTGGGATATTAAGCCACTATGCAGCGAAATTCAAAGTCATCCACGGGGTTGCTAACTTCAGGGCCCAGTGGACGGGTATCGACTGAAGTTATAAATTTGGACTGTGACCAAGAGTCAGGCCCAATTAGTCGACCTGCAGACGGGTCGACAGGTGGCGACAATTTGACAAGTCGAACCTTTTCCAAGGTAACGGCATCAAAAGGAGGTAATCCCTCCCGAAAGAGATTCAAGGAACGCAGAAATGCTTTGTTTATCCTAAAGAAATTAGGATCAGTCGACCCAAGCACGTTGTCGGCTAAACAAAGCGATTCCTTAAAATGGGCTCAAGGAATTCTTGAGGCTGGAAAAAGGCAACGATCACCGGATGAGCTGCCATCCTCCAAAAGGGATCAGCGATCGTTTGCCTCAGTTGCTAACGACAGCCTTGTGATGGCTATCATAAATAAAAGAGCATTGGACGGTATGGTTCCAAAGCAAAAATGGGGGGAAATTGAGAATGCTTTGTCTGGCGTCTACTCACAGGTGCTGGAAAAGTTTCCCGGCCCAGATCCTCGACACCAAGAGGCTGGTTGGTATCAAGGACGATTTAAGCTAGTCGCATTTGAGGACCAGAGGTCTATAGAATGTTTTAAAGCTGCTCTGATACTAATTGGTGAAGTTTGGGAAGGAGCTGCTCTAGAGTTAGTCGAGAAGAAAGACATACCGGCTAGACCAAGAGCACATGCGTGGATACCTGCAAACCCTCCTGACCCTGAATCTATTTTAAATAGACTGAAACAATGCAATCCAGATCTTCCAACAGCTGATTGGAAGGTTGGCCGTTTGGATGAAGTGGATGGGCCAAGACGGCATGCAGTGTTTATATTGAACACTCAGTCTTTGCCACATCTAGCAAAGTCTCAGGGCCGTGTATGTTATGGCTTTCATTATATCCAAATGAAGGTGTATAAAAACGATCAGCTAAAGGATTCAGAAATGGACAAGCCTCTGTCTGAATCAGAAGTAAGCGGGTCCTCTTGCGAAGTCGAGGGAGATACCAAAGTTGAAGACATGGATAGATACCGTATGCGTGAGAAGGTTTCTACTGCCTCAGAACTCACCAAAGTTGAACCTATGGTTATAGCGAGAGTCACCGAGATCTCTGAAGAGGACATTCTTGATGACTCAATTGAAGCGGCTGATGTGACGGTTGTTGAAAATCTCGATGGTCCTACGGATCCTCCAGATAAATCTTCATAATTTTAAGGCTGCATGTGCTGCCTTAAAAGTTCATCTGATGAAAGGGGACATAGACATAGTTCTTATTCAAGAACCATATGTTTATAGAAACAAAATATGTGAATTAAGTACTCCGGGGTTCAAACTATTGCAGTATACTGGTAATGATGTAATTCGAGCCTGTATAATTGCTAAAAACGAGCTTAACTTGTTTCTGCTTCCTTCAATGTGCAATGCAGTCACTGTCGTTGCCAGTTTAAAAATGGCCAAATGCAAATATTGGGTATCTTCGGTCTATATGGGACATGACAGGGAGATGCCTCCATGTGCCGTGAAGACCTTAGTTGAGGAGTCACTGAAAACAAAGACGAAACTCATTATGGGATGCGATGCGTATGCGCATCATAGTATATGGGGAAGTAGTGATACTAATGCAAGGGGAGAGTCGCTAATAGAGTTTATTTTGCGTACTAATCTGGTAGTTTGCAACAAGGGAGATGCCCCAACCTTTGTCACTAAAAACAGCCAAGAGGTTTTGGACATCACCTTGGCCTCGCAAGAACTGAATGAAATGATTTCTGAGTGGCAGGTTTTAAGTGAACACAGCTTCTCAGATCATCGCTACATCAGTTTCAAATTTGATGTTCATACTACCAAGACCATATTTCCGCCAAATGTTAGGAAAGCTGACTGGAATAGGTATAGGGAATCGTTCAATATGATGATACCGGAAATACCAGAGACAAATATGAGCACTGTGCAAGTTATCGAACAGGCAGTGGAGAGGATTACTAAGGCCTTCAACATTTCACTGAAAGCTGCATGTCCTAAAGGGAAGCCAAGGGGGAAAAATCGACCACCATGGTGGTCTACGGAGTTAGGTAATATGAGGAAATCGTGCAGGAAGCTCTTTAACAAAGCAAAGTCCACCAGAGCTCCTGTGAATTGGGACGCTTACAAGAAGAATCTGAGAGGATACAAGCGAGAACTGAGAAAGGCTCAGCATAACTCTTGGAATGATTACTGTAGCAGCATTGAGAATACGTCAGAGGCTTCCAGACTACGGAAGGTGCTAGCATCCAGGTTTCATTAAAACATCGGAGGGCAATTGGACAACGTCCAGTGAGGAGACGGTGGAGGTACTATTGGACACACATTTTCCCGGAAATCAGACGGTTGAACCATGCACTGGCGGTGCCACAGTAGCTCTGCGGTCGTTTCCTATTGAGGAAATTGTATCAGAATATAGAATAAAATGGGCGTTAAATAGCTTTGGATCATTCAAATCCCCCCGGACCTGATGGAATTACTCCGGCGGAGTTACAAGCGGTGGCTGAAATAATTGAAATATTAAATATTTTATTAAATGTTTAATTCTATGTACGTATGTATACTTTGCAAAATACATAATAAAATATTTTTTTAAAATTTCATTATATTTAATTTTGGAACAAAACATAATTTTTATCCCATTGTCAAAACACTTTCTTGACAAACTGTATATAGGATGTATCAACTTAGCACATATTCCACGAAAGTGGAGGGAATCAAAAGTCGTTTCCTAAAGCGGGAAAAGTCTCTCACTCGAATGCGAAGGATTTCCGACCAATCAGCTTATCATCATTCCTACTTAAGACTCTGGAGAGGATGATAGATATTTATCTTAGAACTAGCGTCGATTCAAGTTTGCTCTCGAAACGACAACATGCATACTCGAAGGGCAGGTCTACTGAGACCGCATTACATGAACTAGTCAGCTTTATTGAAAGCTCACTATCTGTCAAAGAATACACAATCCTGGCATTTCTAGACATCGAAGGGGCGTTCAATAACGTCCATCCGAGCTCGATATTAAATGGACTGACAACTCTGAATGTTGATCCAGGTATACTTAGGCTGTTAGACGAACTTCTAAGGAAGAGACGCATTTCAGCCACACTAGGACAAGCAAACATACAAAGGTATGTGAACAGAGGCACTCCTCAAGGAGGAGTTCTATCACCTCTTCTTTGGAATGTTGCTATAAACGACCTTCTGGTTTCCCTAGAAAAAGAAAGGATACAAGTGGTGGCATACGCAGATGATGTGGCGCTAGCAGTCAAGGGAAAATTCCCATCAACAGTTAGAGATATTATCCAGAGAGCCCTCCGGATGACTGAGAAATGAGCGAACGATAATGGTCTTGGGGTAAATCCTGCAAAGACAGAACTAGTCATGTACTGCAAAGATCGCAAAACTCCCACGGTTAGCCCATTTCCTTAGGGGGTATTGAAATTCCCTTTAGGGAGTGTGCAAAATACCTTGGCGTTATTTTGGACAGGAAGCTGAACTTTAAGCTCAATATTGAAGAAAGGGCGAAGAAAGCAACGGTAGCTTTATACTCGTGCGAGGCAATAGGGAAAAAGTGGGGACTAAAACCAAAAATTGTACATTGGCTATACACGGCAGTGGTTAGACCTATAATGCTATATGGTGTTGTAGTCTGGTGGCCGGCACTTCACCAGACGACAAGTTTAGACAAAGTTCAGCGTATGGCGTGCTTGTGTATCTCAGGTGCATTCAGCAAGACAGGAACAAACTCCCTTAATGTCATACTGCATCTATTGCCTTTAGACATTTTGGCCAAACAGTCAGCTGCAACAACGGCTGTGCGGTTGCGCGAGCTATCGCTGTGGTCGGAAAAAAGTTACGGTTACAGTTCGGTCCTCAAAATAATGCCAGATGTGCTTAGCGTAGTGGATTACGCTTTGGCGAGTCCACTTTTCGACAAAAAGTTTGAGACTCTAATTCCCAACAGTGAGGCGTGGTGTACACGGACCCCGGCGAATAAAAGATATATAGATTTCTACACTGATGGCTTCAAATTGGATGGCCAAGTGGGTTTCGGAGTATATTATAAAGATCTGAAACTTCGAATAGCGAAAAGATTACCTGATCACTGTAGTGTTTTCCAGGCTGAAATATTAGCAATAAGAGAAGTGGTGAGTTGGCTGAGAAGTAATGCTCCAACCAATATTGGCATTAATATATACTCAGACAGTCAGCCTGCAATAAAATCCTTGGCCTCTGTGTTCCTCAACTCGAAAACGGCCATCGACTGCCGCAAATCTCTCAATGAGATGGCTGAGCAGTACAATATTCACCTAATATGGGTGCCTGGCCATAGGAACATACCGGGGAACTGCGAAGCAGATGAGCTAGCAAGGCTAGGAACTACATTACATATTGCAGGGGAACTAGAATCTGTTGGTATGCCTCTGGCTACCTGCAAGCTCTTACTGCGTGAGAAGGCTGTCATGATGGCAAATGTTCGATGGGAGAATTGTAAGGGTTGTAACGACACCAAGCAAATATGGCCCCATTTAAACTTAAACCGCACACTAGATATGCTAGTGTTCTCGAGACGCCAGATATCACTCCTGATATGTGCTATAACGGGTAGCTGCCTGATAGGCGATTTTGCAAAAACTATCAGTGCGAAGTATAATGACTATTTTGTGAGCTGCCATGATGCGGAGGAAAAGTAATCAATAAAACACATTTTGTGTAAGGCGTAAGCAAATTTTAGGGGCATATGGCTTCAGATTACTGGCGGACCTGGAAAACGTTAACTTAAGCAGTCTGCTAATGTTTTTGGAACAATCTGGTTGGTTCAACAGAAGAAAATAATCGAGAAGGTTCAACGGTTAAAACTAGAAGTGCCCATATGTAATAGGTACTTTTAGTTAATGTGGGATCACAATGGACTGAATAGTCTAAGTGTAACCTAACCTAACATATTAAAATATCGATTTTTGACCATATATGTACTAGAGTGACTGCAACTTTCCCCTTTCCAGATATTGGGATAGCCAAAATTTGAGCCCGATTAAACGACGTTAACACGGGCTGCTCGTCGCTCAAAATTTGAAAAAAAAACGAATGTTTTCGCCAAAAAGTTGACGTATTGAGCCATAACTCGAGAACGGTAAATAATAAAAACACGCACGATATCACACACGACAGCTTATTTTGTCCTTACAAATTTATGTTATGAACAAAATTGTTGTAACTCTGAGTCAAACCGAGTTACGCCAGCCCTTAGCTTCGAAAACGCGACCTGGTGCCACTAGGAGCATTCGCCTCAACCCCACAAAACGAATTCCCTTTCCAGATATTGGGATAGCCAAAATTTGAGCCCGATTAAACGACGTTAACACGTGAACCAGGAAGATAACTTTTGGTTAATTTTAGAAAATTTTGAATATTTTTAGAAAATTTTAACTAAACAGTATTACAAACGCTGGCATCACGCCGATATCACAAAAATAAGTAAATATTTTTCGACAAATTCAAGGAAATTTATTAGACATAATTAATTTTTGTTCAAAATTTTGTACTTTGAAAGAAAAAAATGGAGTTCAAAATTGCAAGAATGTCTTTAGTGACATACGAAGTTCATGATGGACCCATTTGTAGTAAAAGTTACAAATTTAAAGAAATAATGAACTATTTTGTGAGAAGTACGAATTTAGGAAATCTTTATACTTTATTTGTGTATAATGTGTTCCCATTTTTTTAGTTCATTTAACTAATGTACGCAAAAAATTATTAGAGTAAAGGAAACTTTCTCCAAACATAATAAATCCATGAACTAAACTAAGCTACTCTTGTAGTTTAGTCAATGTATGGTTTTAAGCTGAAATAAAAAACAACAACAATGCTTAAAGAACAAAACCAACAATAACAAAACAAAACAAATGAACTAAGTGGCTTTAGTGAAATAAAGAGTTCACTTTTTTCAGTACAGCTATTCCTGTCGTCTGTTGTATGGTAGTGGTTATTTAAAATTCCGCCCGTCCTAATTTTTGGCAGTTTATGTTTGTTTTCTATATCCGACACATTACATTTTTTAACATCTAAACATTCCATCTGATTAGCCCAAAATTTTGATTTTTGTGTATTATTCTTTTTATATAGATTTATTTTTGTAAAATACCTATATAGATTAATACCAGGATTTTACTTCTGGAAGCCTAATTATTTTTTGAAATTTTTTGTTTTTATAAATACATATTCTGGAGATTGTTGTTATCTACCCATAATTTAATGTTGTCTCTACATAGTCTTGTATCGTATTTTAATTTATTGGCCTGACATTAAAATGTTCTTTACGTCCTTAAAATGCTGAGATTAAATGCTTAAATTTCGAGTCGTATAAAAATTAGGGGTTTTTATGACATATAAACACATACGTCAAAATAGAACACTTATAGCGGTTTATTAAAATTACAATTGGAATACTGTTAAAATGATATTTAAGTACACCACCCGGAGTCGACTCCGGAGTCGGAGTCGAGACAAATAAGAAATGCTGGAGTCGGAGTCGAGCAAAATTGACTCGACTCCACAGCCCTGCTTTGAACTAAGGAAAATTTTCCTTAAAATAAAGAAACACATTTTTGATTTAAAGAAATCGTCCTTAAATTAACTGAAATATTGAATCTTTAGATTTAAGATAAAAAATCTTCAAATATAGGCTAAGACTTATTTTGAGGATTTAGCATCTTTGGCTTAAAGTTTTTGTTTGGAATAAGAAAAACATTTTTACTTTGAGGTATCCGCTATAAACTGGCATTTGGTTGTACGTGAATATATTTATTAATATACCGCGAAAAGGAAAATTCGATAAATGAGAATTTTCATTTCCTAATTTTAATTTTATTGATCCTAGATTTAAGGCCAGATAGGTCGCTCAAAATGCTGCATCTTTGGCTCGGAATCAATACCAAAATCCTTAAGAGAAGGTCAAAATGTTTGGATCCAAGTAAACTTTTTTTGAGTGTTGGTGTAATATTCGTCAGAAACTAAGCCGTTAAGCTCAATATACACTGAATTTTGAACTTGAATTTTGACCGATCGGACAAAACAGACTGTTTTGGTGTAAAAATTATATGTTTTGCACATATATAATATATAATATAATATTCATAATCTAGTATGTATGTTTAGGACATATATGCTAATATGTTACAACATATTATATTTGGGACATCACATTTCCTTGAATATGATGTCTCTGGATTTAAACATATATTAATTTAGAAGTTTTGTATAAATATAAATATGTTTACAAATGTTAGATAGTGCAAGAGATAATTGAGAAAAGAGATAAATTATTACAATATTTATTCGAGCTTCTTGTCCAATAAGCCCGAGTAAATTTTGTAATAATATGTAGTACAAACAATTTGGACATTAAACCAATCGGCATTGATAGCAAGCTAAAATAAAAATAGAAAAATAATAAAGATATAATAGAAAAAAGGAGATATATAACGAAGATATCAATGTGACACAGTGAGAGAATCAAATGAGGACAAATTGTGTTCTGATTGAGAGACATATTTTTTAAGTGAAAAATAAGCAAAATTGAAACTTTGAAATGTTTAAGTCTAAATATTATTCCATTTAGATTTCTTTAAATAAAAACGTTTTTTTAGGGACCTCTCTGGCTTTAAATCTGCACCCAAAGAAATTTTTTAGTACACTGAAAGAAAAGTACATCATCAAATTAATGAAACAAAATCATCAAAAAATCTTCATCAAATTGATGCATTGTTTTTATGAAATCGGTATTCAATTTGATGAAGAATGAAGAAATGAAGAAACTTACATCAATTTTGGTCATCATTTTGATGAAAATCTTTCATTCATTTAATAAAATCAGTAATCAAGTTGAAGAAAATTTTCATCACATGTTATTCATTTATATTTTTCCGCCCCATATATGACAAACTCTAACAATTACATTATTTCCACATATTTTAATTATTATAAACTTGTTTAAGTGATGAAACGAACTAAACTTGTTTCTGCTTTCTTCATTGAGCAATGCAGACACTGTCGTAGCCAGTCTAGAGATATCCACATGCAAATATTGGGTATCTTCGGTCTACATGGGACATGATAGGGAGATGCCACCCTGTGCCGTTAAGACCTTAGTTGAGGAGTCAATAAAAACAAAGACAAAACTCACTATGGGATGCGATGCAAATGCACATTATAGTATTTGGGGAAGTAGTGATACTAATGCAAGGGGAGAGTCACTAATAGAGTTTATTTTGCGTACTAACCTGGTAGTTTGCAATAAGGGAGATGCACCAACCTTCGTCACCAGGAACAGACAAGAGGTTTTGGACGTCACGTTGACCTCTCCGGAACTGAATGATAAGATATCTGAGTGGCAAGTTTTGAGGGAACATAGCTTCACAGATCATCGCTACATCAGTTTCAGATTGGCTGTTCGTACTTCAAAGACCATATTTCCGCCAAATGTTAGGAAAGCTGATTGGAATAGGTATAGGGAATCGTTCAATTTGATGATACCGGAAATGCCGGAGACAAATATGAGTACTGTGCAAGATATCGAACACGCAGTGGAGCGAATTACTAAGGCCTTCAACACTTCACTGAAAGCTGCTTGCCCTAGAGGAAAGCCAAGGGGAAAAAATCGGCCGCCATTGTGGACTACGGAGTTAAGTAATATGAGGAAATCCTGCAGGAAGCTCTTTAACAAAGCAAAGTCCACAAGAGCTCCGGAGTATTGGGACACTTATAAGATGAATCTGAGAGCATATAAACGAGAACTGAGAAGGTCTCAACAAAACTCTTGGGATGATTACTGTAGCAGCATTGAGAATACGTCAGAGGCTTCCAGACTACGGAAGGTACTAGCATCCACTAACACCGCTCCAGGTTTCATTAAAACATCGGAGGGAAATTGGACAACGTCCAGTGAGGAGACGTTGGAGGTACTTTTGGATACACACTTCCCTGGAAATCAGACGGTTGAACCATATTCCAGCGGTGTAACAGAGGCTCAGCGATCATTTCCTATCGAGGAAATTGTGTCGGAATCTAGAATAAAATGGGCTTTAAATAGCTTTGGACCATTCAAATCCCCCGGAACTGATGGAATTACTCCGGCGGAGTTACAGGCAGTGGCTGAAAGAATTATCCCCTGGTTGACGGTGATATATAAACGATGTGTAAACTTAGCATATATTCCAGAAAAGTGGAGGGAAACAAAAGTCGTCTTCATACCTAAAGCAGGAAAAGCCTCTCACTCGAGTGCGAAGGATTTCCGACCAATCAGCTTATCCTCATTCCTACTTAAGACCCTGGAGAGGATGATAGACATGTATCTTAGAACTAGCGTGGATTCAAGTTTTTCTCTCGAAACGACAGCATGCATACTCGAAGGGCAGGTCGACTGAGACCGCATTGCATGAACTAGTCAGCTTTATTGAAATCTCACTATCTGTCAAAGAATACACAATCGTGGCGTTTCTAGACATCGAAGGGGCACGATATTAAATGAACTGACAACTCTGAATGTTGATCCAGGTATACTTAGGCTGTTAGACGAACTTCTGAGGAAGAGACGCATTTCAGCCACACTAGGACAAGCAAACATACAAAGGTTTGTGAACAGAGGCACTTCCCAAGGAGGAGTTCTATCACCTCTTCTTTGTAATGTTGCCATAAACAACCTTCTGGTTTCCCTAGAAAAAGAAAGGATAAAAGTGGTGGCATACGCAGATGATGTGGCGCTAGCAGTCAGGGGAAAATTCCCATCCACAATCAGAGATATTATACAGAGAGCTCTCCGGATGACTGAGAAATGGGCGAAAGATAATGGTCTTGGTGTAAATCCAGCAAAGACAGAACTAGTCATGTACTGCAGAGATCGCAAAACTCCCACGGTTAGGCCCATTTCCTTAGGGGGTACTGAAATTCCCTTTGGTGAGTGTGCAAAATACCTTGGCGTTATTTTGGACAGGAAGCTGAATTTTAGGCTTAATACTGAAGAGAGGGCGGCTGTGCGGTTGCGCGAGCTATCGCTGTGGTCGGAAAAAATGTACGGTCATAGTTGGGTCCTCAAAGTAATGCCAGATGTGCCTAACGTAGTGGATTACACCCTGGCAAAACCACTTTTCGACAAAAAGTTTGAAACTCTAATTCCCAACAGTGAGGCGTGGTGTACACAGACCCCGGGGAATAAAAGATATATAGATTTCTATACTGATGGCTCCAAATTGAATGGACAAGTGGGGTTCGGAGTATATTCTAAAGATCTGAAATTCGAATAGCGAAAAGATTACCTAATCACTGTAGTGTTTTTCAGGGTGAAATATTGGCAATAAGAGAGGTGGTGAATTGGCTGAGAAGTAATGTTCCAACAAATATTGGCATTAATATATACTCAGACAGTCAACCTTCAATAAAATCCTTGGACTCTGTGTTCCTTAACTCGAAAACGGCCATAGACTGCCGCAAATCTCTCAACGAGATGGCTGAGCAGTACAATATTCACATAATATGGGTGCCTGGCCATAGGAACATACCGGGGAACTGCGAAGCAGATGAGCTAGCAAGGCTAGGAACTACCTTACATATTCCATGGGAACTAGAATCTGTTGGTATGCCTCTGGCCACCGCAAGCTCTTACTGCGTGAGAAGGCTGTTAAGATGGCCAATATTCGATGGGAAAATTGCAAGGGTTGTAGCGACACCAAGCAAATATGGCCCCATTTAAACTTAAACCGCACACTAGATATGCTAGTGTTCTCAAGGCGTCAGATAGCACTCCTGATATCTGCTATAACGGGTCGCTGCCTGATAGGCGAATTTGCAAAAACTATAGGTGCGAAGTATAATGACTATTGTATAAGCTGTCATGCTGTGGAGGAAAAGGAATCAATTAAACACCTCTTGTGTGAGTGTCCTGCTTTTTGTGTAAGGCGTAAGCGAATTTTAGGAGCATATAGCTTTAGATTACTGGCTGACCTGGAAAACGTTAACTTAAGCAGTTTGTTAATGTTTTTGGAGCAATCTGGTTGGTTCCACAAAAGTAAATAATAGAGAAGGTTCAGTGGTTAAGACTAGAAGTGCCCATATGTAATAGGTACTTTTAGTTAAATGTGGTATCACAATGGACTGAATAGTCTAAGTGAGCCTGAAATTTAATCGGGCTGCCACTTTAACCTAACCTAAGTGATGATTTAATTAAAATTTGGAAAACTAGAAAATAAAACTACAAAACTCTTCAAATGCGACATACTTGTTGCGTTGCAAAGTTTTTTGTGCTTTTATTGCTAAAACACACACACAAAAGCAATGCTTTTGAGAAAATCCGTTATGTCTGCTGCATGTGAAATTTGTTGAAGAATAAATAAATTCATTTGGGAAGTGGCATTTATTGTGATCGCACGTTTATAAACTAGCTTTTAATACTTTTGCGAGTTGGAGATATTTTAAGTGTTGTAAGTTTAAACGGAGTGCTATATAGTTCGAGAAATTTTAGTAATATATAAAAATATTTTAAAAGTTTCCAAAATGGTGATACGATATGTAACAGCGCATTCACACAAAAATTTCATGTAAAAGGCATCTTACAAACGTTCATATATTTATGGAAATATATTGCGGCTCCAAGAGAAACTCCAACGGCCTGCGAGTTTAGCGATTTGGAAAAAAAGATAGTAAACAAGAAGTATATACCACAAGAAGTAAGCATCGAGAGGCACTGTGAAGAGACTTCTCACCCTGGAGAATTAGGTGAAGTACCCGTCATAGAAGACCTTTTCTGAATGAGAAACTGAATTCCTACCGCATCGACAGATCTGACGATGGGATATTGACGTACTGAATACGTCAAATATTTGACGAACACGATAACCATAGTGATATATTTAGGGCCTGGCCACAGTATAAAGAAGTTCGAGGAGCACAGTTGGTAAGTAACTAAATTTAAACGTTCGCCTTAATTTATTATTCCTACTACATGTATATGTTGTTATTTCGTTTAGATTAACATGGACTTCGGAGTGCTGCATAAATACTGCACACCAATATTAAACTGGGTAACCAAACTTATATAGTATATTGGTACAATTTAATTGAGAAAGGACAATATGTTAAAAATGCTGGCATTAGACAAGTTTTTGATAAAATTGATGTGCCAAACGCAGGTTTGTTATGAAAAAAATAGTACAATTATGCATATCATTAAATAACTAATATTTAAATCTGCCTTTATAGCCTCATCATTTATGATGCGTTTGACATGGTGTCTATATGGCTACTTATTTCTAACATCAAAATACGTCCGAAATGATAAAAATGGAAAATACGTATGGAGAGTACTCCCAAGAATCGTCAATATTTCTAGCAGAAAGTATGCCAGAAGTAGACAACAACTTACATTTTTTAAAAAAGACAAATTAGAATATTAAAACTTTTGTTGTTGTTATTAGAGATAACAATTTAGAAAATTGTTATCTAAATCAATTTATCTAAATCAAGAGTACTTTTATAATATTAAATCAGCTAACACAAAACACTTTTCGAAAATACTAATCATTTTAAGCGAATAATAATTGCTTATATGTTATTCCAATAGAGCCAATAAAAAGATTTCTCATCTATAAGTATATTTATGTTAATATTATATGAAACGCTGAAAACGTCTTATATTTATGTAAATTTTTGATTAATATCATATGTATACTTTTTCCATTCACAAATCTAAGTTAATAATGAAATTTATAATCCATTAATAATCGCAAGTGTAGTGAATAATATTTTAATATTTTTTGATAAAAATAATATTTCCTAATTCACTTAAAATATTTGTAATTATAATTGATATTGTAAAATTTAGAACTAGTTTCTAAGGCGGAAACCAAAGTTCAGTTCGATGTCAGTGTTTCATCCCGTGTAAAAATTGGTGGATCTAAATAGATATAATCATATCTCAAAATTGGCCGCTTCAGATCTAGGCAGATACACCCAGATATGATGATATAGAATTAGATATAATTATATGTAATTCCATATATAGGGAGATCTGACACCAGATCTACTTACATATAGGGATAGATATAATAATATCTAAGACATTAGATCTGGGCCAATTTTGAGATCTGATCAGATCTATTTCCATAGTAATTAGATATGATTAGATCTTACCATTTTTCGGATCTACTCATATCTAATCATATCAAATTAGATCTCTCAATTTTTACTCGGGATTGGTTAAATGTAAAATATACATTAGTTTAATGCAATGTAGTCATTGAAGTAATGTAATTTTAATGAAAAAATAACGTACTTTCGATGAATACCTTTCATTGGAATGATGCAGAATATTCATTGTACAGAGACTATCGGAAATCAATTTGAATACCGTTTTTCATCGAAAGGAAAAAAACATCAATTAAATGACACTTTTTCTTCAAGATGATGAAATTATTTCATTAAATTGATGAATATATTTGATGTAAAATTCTTCATTACGATGATGCGTTGTAAGCTCAATATCGACGAAACATTTCGTCAAATTAATGTTGAAAATCATCACATTGATGAAGTTTTTCCGCTCAGAGTATATATACTCTTGATAAAGGTACAATTTTAAGGCAATATAGCAGTAGAACTTAAAGTTGTGAATTTTTGGCAGGAATGTTGAGTTCGAAGACGGATTATACCGCACAATTTTGAGATATAGCACCTACATATAAACCCATCCTACAATTTGTTTTAAGAAATTTTTCCCAGTCTAAAATTCTCATAAGATTTGTCAGAAATTTTGAATTTAGAGTTATTTGAGATCCATAAATAAATGCGGATATTTCCCGTCAACCCAGATTTTGAGATAGCCCTAAATAATTTCTTGAGAAATCTCCATATAAACCCGATGTCCTTGGAAGCTGTAATTAAACCAACGTGCCATCTGAGCCGGTCTTTTGGGAGAAAGTTTGATTCATCAAAGCCACTTGAAATTCTTTACATTAAATTAATGGCCTCTAATGTCCATAACTGATAGACCATTTATAAATCGATGTTTCACCATTTTAATTCTATAGAAACAATATTCATAACTGTCCAGCTATTCCTGTCACCTGTTGTATGGTAGTGTTTATTTAAAATTCCGCCCGTCCTAATTTTTTGCAGTTTATGTTTTTAACATCTTGCACATTACATTTTTTAACATCTAAACTTTCTATCTGATTAGCCCGACATTTTGATTTTTGTGTATTTTTCTGTTTTATATACATTCATTTTTTAATAATTATGCTAAACTTCTGGAAGCAAAATATTATGTTGTTATTTAGCCATATTTTGATGTGGTCTCTATATAGTCTTGTGTCGTATTTTAATTTATTGGCCTGAAATTAAAATGTCGTCGAGTCGTATCGAAATTAAAATTAGAGTTCTTTTTGACATATAAACACATATGGCAGAATAGAATACTTATATCGGTCTATATTTGGTACACTACACCTTAAAATTACAATTGGAATACTGTTAAAATCAGATTTAGATACACTAATTGGAGTCGACTCCGGTGTCGGAGTCGAGGCTAATAAGAAATGCTGGAATCGGAGTCGGAGTCGGAGTCGAGCAAAATTGACTCGACTCCATAGCCCTGGTAGAAACAGCAGAAAAGTCTGCTGAAAATGGAAAAGCAGTCACTGTTTTCTGAAATAGCATATATTATCTGTTAATTTTTAAGCTCAATTACACTAAAACAAATTTTAGTTTGGCTGAAACAAATAAAAATGTCAACATAGGGACTGTTATTTCTTATTAAGATTTTCATATTTGATGACATACCTGCTTCGTTTCTTTCTTCCATGTTAATTCTGCTCTTTAAAAAAGGCGACGTTAATACATTGTCTAACTATAGAGGCTTGTCCCTACTGGATACCACATATACATTTGTCACTGGTATACTCCTAAACAGAATCGACAGCTGGCTTCATACGAACGGTCGTCTTACTGAATTCCAAGCTGGCTTTCGCAAGGGTTAGGTTAGGTTATGTGGCAGCCCGATGTATCAGGCTCACTTAGACTATTCAGTCCATTGTGATACCACAGTGGTGAACTTCTCTCTTATCACTGAGTGCTGCCCGATTCCATGTTAAGCTCAATGACAAGGAACCTCCTTTTTATAGCCGAGTCCGAACGGCGTTCCACATTCCAGTGAAACCACTTAGAGAAGCTTTGAAACCCTCAGAAATGTCACCAGCATTACTGAGGTGGGATAATCCACCGCTGAAAAACTTTTTGGTGTTCGGTCGTAGCAGGAATCGAACCCACGACCTTGTGTATGCAAGGCGGGCATGCTAACCATTGCACCACGGTTCGCAAGGGTTATTCGACCGTATTTATTCTGCTTAGAATCTATAGTTCATTTACATTTTCTTTCAGATAAAAGAATTTACGCTTTTTATGTTGATTTTTCCGCGGCGTTTGACAAAATTCCGCGTGATTTTCTGTTCTACAAACGCAGCCAGATCGGTATTTCCTCCAAGTTCCTAAACATATTGCGTAAGTTATACGAGAATACGTCGTGTCGAGTCTGGGATGGGTCATATCTATCCGAACCATTTCATGTTGCTTATGGTGTCAAACAGGGATGTCTTCTAAGCCCTACCTTGTTTTCGATTTATCTCAACGATCTTCCAGACATTATGTCACATGGTGTATCGATTGCTTATACTTCAATCAAAGTCTTAATGTGCGCCGACGACATTGTCCTACTGTCGGATTCTCCAACGGAGTTACAAATGATTGATGAACTTTTTTCGTACTGTGCCTTGTGGGCTTTAGATATAAACCTTGACAAGTCCAAGATAATGGTTTTCAGGAAAGGCGCCATAATCAGTGGCAACATGGGTTGGCGTTATGGTGAGCAACGCATCGATATTGTTAACGAATATAAGTATCTAGGTTTTCTTGTGACCTTCAAACATCTTGATCAGAAACTTATATCTGCTAAAACAGCAATTAACGCTAATTGGTTGAGCAACATCTATAATCCCAAGATAACCCTTTCAATCAAGTTGAATATTTTTGACTCCGCAGCTAAATCGATCATGTTTTATGGTGCCCAAGTTTTGGGGGTTCCAATGTTTTGAACAGGTTGAAAGGTTGCAACGATTTTTTCTCAAGAAGATGTTATTTCTTCCTGCGAACACGTCTAATTATATGCTCCAATTGGAAACTTGCTTGCTCTCGCTATATATCAGTACGCTTCGACTACATTTGAATGTGTGTGAAGAAAAATTCGAATTTGAAATTTGTAGCAAAAACTTAGTCGAGACACAAACCACCACCAACAACTATTTTTCAAATTCGAATTTGGCCTCGTGCGGTATAGAGACTAGGTTCATTGGAAATGGCTTGAACTCAGCTTTCATACCCACGAAAGTCTTCATTAGAAAAGTATTTGTGAAAAGTGCAAATTGGAAAATAAAATTTTCAACAAATTTTTAAAACTGTGCCAAAACTAAGCCGCGTGCGGTATAGAGGCTAGGTTAATTGGAAAGGGCTTGAGCTGAGCTTTCATACCCAAGAAAGTCTTCATTATAAAAGTATTTGTGAAAAGCGCAAATATGAAAATCAAATTTAAAAAGAAATATCAAATTGAAAATAAATAAATCCAATTTATTTATTTAGCATAACATGCCTAATTTTAGACAATACTTCGTTAAATTATTAAATTAAATTTCATTTTATTTTGTTTATTTAATTTCGTAATTTGACATTACGAAACATGTTGAAAATTTTCTTTTACATACAAAATGGGCACTTTTTTAAGGAATGTATGTTATTTTCATTTTTTAATTCAATTGGCAGTTCATTAACATAAATAATTTAAGCCTTTATATAATAATAAATATAGTCGAAAATTTCATAAGAAAATATAAACTCTTAAACAATTTCCAAAAACACATTTCTTCGACTTGTAAAATAATTGTAAATAAATAAATAATATAAAATTATACAATTGATTGTGTCAAATAAAAATTGAGTTTTTTACCAAAATCAATCAAATTTTTAATTGAAGCAATTAAAAAGTAAGTGAAAGTGCCAAGAAAACAATTACTTTTTCAAGAAAGAACATTTTTTATTTCTAATTAATTCTGTGGTTGATACTATCGAATCAATTTCAATTAGAAAACTAATTGCATCAATTTATTTTGCGATTGAATCAGAAAAAATTATTGTAGTTTCTGTATAAATATCCCAGAAAAATTCCAACCACAATTGTTTTCGGAAAAGACATCTTATGTTCAGTCATACACAGAAAAAAATATTTTTTGTGATTGATTTCAATTTAAAAATTTGTTGACCCAATTAAATTTTTAAATTGAAAATGATTAAACTTAAAATAATATTTCCAATGAAAAATATAATCGAAAATTAATTAATTTTTAGGGTTTTGCACAAAATTTTTTGTTTAGTTTTTTATCACGAAATTAATTGATCCAATTAAATACTCTTATATATTTTTAGTTTAATTAATTATAAATGAGTAATGATACAATAAACAGTTTATTGGCTTAATTTAAAAATTATTTGAATCAACACTACAATTGATTGTAAATTCCGAATTAATTAAGTATTTTTGTAATTCTTCATCACACAGCAAAAATATATTTTATATTAAAGTTGTAATTAATAATTTATTGATTTCATTTTTTATTTAAATAAAATAAAAATCAATTGCAAAATTTAATTGGAACAACTAATTTTTTAGTTGTTATAGATGATTTATATTATCATTTTCATGATAGAAAATTTAATTAAAAATTGATTGGAGCAATTAATTTTGCGATAAATATTGCAAAATGTTATTTTTTTGCATTCAAACGCAGTGAACATAAAAGTTTATTAACAAATATCAGCTGTTCCCAAAGTGTGAGTCCTACACAGCAAAAATATCGCCATCACATTTCCTGTTAAAAAGTTGATAGAAGTTGAAAAATGTTCCAATTAATAAATTGATACAATTAGCATTTTAATCAAGAGGGAAACACTAAATTAATTAATAATCTTAAAATTTTTAAATAAAAATCTAATTTATACAATTAACTTTTTAATGAAAAAATTAATTGAAATTTGCTATTGGAATAAATTAATTTTTTAATGTAATTTTCGTGATTTAAGACATCTCAATTAAATAATTAAGTGTATCAATTAATTGCGTGATTGAATCAGAAAAAAATTGTGTATACTTTTTTCTCTTTTCTTTTTATTGGCCATTATCTTTTAAGTTCTTAAAGTTGGCTATCTTTTCAATATGTTAACTTAAATAAACATACTTTTAAATATAAAGTTTAAAGTTTTCCAATTTAATAGTCAGAAGATTGTCGTCGTAGCCTCTCTACACACGAATCCATATTCAAAAATAAAAGATACTAATTCAACAAAAACACCCCAAAAAAGAATATTGACAGTATTGAGATTTTTTTACATTTAAATAAAACTTTAAAATTTTATTATATCTATGTATAGTGTATGAAAGCTGAGCTCAAGCCCTTCCCAATGAACCTAGTCTCTATACCGCACGCGGCTTAGTTTTGGCACAGTGGACCCGTTTTAAAAATTTGTTGAACATTTTATTTTCCAATTTGCGTTTTTCGCAAATACTTTTCTAATGAAGACTTTCGTGGGTATGAAATCTGAGCTCAAGCCCTTTCCAATGAACCTAGCCTCTATACCGCGCGCGGCTTAGTTTTGGCACAGTGGGCCCGTTTTAATAATTTGTAAAAATTTTATCTTCCAATATGCGCTTTTCACAAATACTTTTATAATGAAGACTTTCGTGGGTATGAAAGCTGAGCTCAAGCCCTTTCCAATGAACCTAGTCTCTATACTGTACGCGGCTTAGTTTTTGAATAATAAGCAAAATACTAAAAATCCAAATTCGAATTTGAAAAATATTTTTGGTGGTGGTTTGTGTCTCGGCTAAGTTTTTGCTGCAAATTTCAAATTTGAATTTATCTTCACACACATTACATTTGAATTACATTAATAGAGTTTTTAAACTAGGTATGGAACGATTGGCAATGTTATTATCGGAAGAGACAGTACGGCAGGGTACGTTTTGGTACGCGAAATGGGTTTCTTTATGTAACCAAGTAGATTTCAGTTTAGATTTTAGACAGTGGAGGACAGATCGACAAGTTTTACATACGTTTATGATCGAATCTATAGGAGCTTTGGAGTATGGTAACTTTGTTAGTGATGCCAGGAACTCAATGAATCACGATTTATATTCGACATTACGGTATGACATAACTCCTTACTTTATTGATAGTAATTCAGCACATCTCGTAGGTTCGATTATGAAGGTTAGTGGTGGTTTGTTGAACTCTCGTGCTTTTTGATCTGTGAATACTAATCTATGTACAATTCGTAACCTTGGTGAAGTGGAAGATACATTTCATTTCTTGGGATTATGCCCAATATTTGCAAGCTATCGTCTACACGCACAGAAAAAAGATGTTTGGACATGGTTGCCGCATCCATTTAATGCTTATTTAGAGTATGTAATTGTCGCGAAAACCATGTATTTTGTCTTTGTAAAAATAATTTTCGAGCGGAGAAAAATATATGTTGGCAATAATCATTTAAATGGTTCTCAAATGCCGCAAACATGTTATATTATTTAAATGATAGAATTTGACACCATTATATGGTCATATAATGATGTCATGTACCTGACCATTCAATTTTTTTTTACTTTTTTGCAGAGAAAAAAGTATTTTTATAGCTTACGTATAGACATGTCTACAACCATTACATGGCCATAAAGACCATGTACATTGTTTTCGTGACCATTTATTTATTTAATTTTTTTTTGCAGCGACAAGAATTTTATAAAAACATTGAACAGGTACACACGATTTTCATTTTGCGCGTCAGTCGTGTGTTGATTGTTTCTTGGAATGGACGGAGAATACGGAATTATTGTGTTTTGTGTTAATTTATTATTCAGAAATGGCACGTGGTTTTATGTGAATACAAAAAAGGAAAGTGTAATTGAAAAGAAGGTACCTGGTTTTTGTTCTGCATTTTGATATATGGTATAATTTATTTTTATTTGCAGTCACATGATGTCTGCGTTTGTACATTTGATGGGCACGAAGTAAATATGGAATGATTACTTAATGTTGAAATTGAACCAAACTAGAGTGTGTAAAAATATGTGATGTTTGCTTGCACGGCATTATAAATAAAAATAAACAATGAATTAGTTTATAAATAAATAAAAACAAATAAATAAAGTTGATTTTGTGTTTTCTTTTCTCAAGTGGCGTCCTTTTTTCGACGACGAAAAAAGTTTTTTCATAAAAATCAAAACATTTTAGGTTGTGACCATGTTCTTTTAACTAGACGAAAAACATTTTTGACGAATAACATAACATTTTGGATCGTGACCATTGTCTTTTAATGGAAACAAATTTCTTTTTATCAATATAATAACATTTTAGACAAAAACAATTGTATTTTTCTTAGAACCATGTTCACTGAGCCAACATGGTTGCAGGTTAAAACGTTACATGGTCGCCGTAAAAATAGCTGCTATCATATTATTTTGCTCTTCGAATATGATTGTGACAATCATGTTTCTTCTCTGCGTGTATATTATTTTGAAAAAAGAGTTTTTACAATCGATGAAATTAGAGAATTATTGAACAGCACCGACTTCATGCGGCTATACAAATATTTACAAAATTGCATTAAATACGGATCTCTGTTAATTTCTGAACTCGATCAGATTTAACATTTTATTTTTAAATTTATTTGAACCAATCAGACACACAACAAATATGTATTTGTTTTGTCTTACTATGATTTGTTTATACAGTTTTGCTTTATCAATTGTAATTGGAATTTTTATACAATAAATCACACTCACATACACTGTTAGCAAAATATGTTTTTCATATGTTCCGATATAAACAAAATGTGTTTCGGGCACAAATTTTAAACACAATATATTTAAGTGCAAACATGTAATGTTCCAAAACTAACACTAAATGTTTGGGACACATATGTTAATATGTTAGAATATATTATGTTTGGGACATGAATGCTGCATAAAAATAATATGTATGAATGTAAACATATATAAATTTACAAATTTCGAGTACACATATAAAATTGTGATATTTTATTCAGAGAGCGACAGAGAGAGAGAGAGAGAGAGAGAGAGAGTATAGAGAAAGAAATAGAGATGGAAACCGGGAGGGTTGACGAAAGATATCAACATAACACAGCGAGAGAATCAAAAGAGAGCAATTTCTTTGAAACCGCTTGTATGTTGTTTCGGAAAACTGCATTATGATAAGGCCAACAATTTGATATGCTCAAGTCTAAATATTATTTAATTTGAATATTAGAAAGAGTATTCGGAGTAAAGAGAATAGACATTCGAAACCAAGAGAATTGACATTAAAAAAAACAGCATGTGTTTTCGCCTTGAGAGCAGCATTTTATGTATGAATGTGTGCACATGTGTTTTGTTTATCATTTTGGTATTATGGGCACAATTTTTTTCTTGTTTCGTTAAAAGAAAAGTAATATTCAGGCAACGGTGGAAAATATACAATAATTACAAACGGATCTTCATAAAAATAACGAAAGGGCACTATACTCTGTTTAGAGTTGGGACAGTAAAATGAAAAAAGGAGGAAAGAGTGAAAAATTAAACAGTAAAATGTATAAAAACAAAGTTTAGTTCCCCTTTATTAATAAGTAGTCTAAGAAGAGTTGACGGACACATTCAAATATAAAAGCGGGCATTAAGTTCGAGTTTTGCAGCTAAAACAATTGAAAAAGTTTATTTTGTTTAAAATGAATTATTAAAGAAAAGTACAAGGCAAAACAGGGTCATTTTAGAGCGATAACGCCAACTTAATACCGGCCTTAAAGGTAAAAATGAAATTAAGTACAAAACACGATAAGTTTTAAATGCATTTACAATGGCGTTAAATTTAAAGTGGTGTATATTATAAAATTATTTATGTATGTTTATACTCGACTCCACGTTCTTCTTTTGTTAGAGTTTTTGAATTCCTTCCAAACTTTCAAACTTTTATACCAAAAACAGTTTTTTGTTAGAAAATTGTAATTTTTCCAATAAAAAAATAATATTTTATCCAAAAGCTCAGTCCATTTCGTTTATATCAAGCACTGTTTCTGACTGTAAATCTTTAATAACCCACATCTCGATGTTTCATTATAAAAATTTAATATGGTATAAATATAAATGTGTAAATTAAAAAAAATGGTGTTCGGTCGGAGCAGAGATTGAACCCACGACCCTTTGCATGCAAGGCAGACATGCTAACCACGGCTCCACGTGGCCAACAAATGTATGTTTATGTTAAATAATGTTATGTTTGCATGGGCTCGTGGGCGCTGCAAACTACGCTATATAAATGTAACTTATTACGATAATTGTCTACTGGTGACTATAACAGCTACGTAGCCCAGTGGATAGTGTGTTGGCTTACAAACTGTATGGTCTTCGGTTCGATTCTCCGTCCAGGCGAAAGGTAAAATTTAAAAAATTTATAAAATTGAATAATTCCTTCAACATTATTTGTATTACAGAAAACGGTGCCAAGAACTAAAAAATTTCGTGGAAGTGAAAATTATGTGAGGGGAGCACATTCTTCTTTGGGGAAAATTCGTAAAAAGTGATTTCTTAATACCTAAAAAAACATTAAACTAAAGATCCAAATCCTTAGAATCATTAGCGTAGCTAGACAATTTTCCTAGGAGGAGGGGGGCTATAGTCCCCCCTAGCTAAAAATTAATGGACTGAAGTTATAGGTTCAATTACTGTTTTATTTTATAAAACTAAATAAAAATCAGGCTTTATCATAACTAGACAACTAATTTATAAGAAAGCAACTAAAAATAGTTCCACACTTTTTCCCAGCAAATAAATTGGGAGTTGTTATAAAGGCATAATTTTAAAAGCACTTCCTCACAAGGAAGTTCATTATTTTAACCCAATTTTTATAACTCGTTTTTTTTATATTTTTTGTTTCAAATAGGATAAAAAAGTAAGAATTAATAAAATGACAAAAATTATTTAAACGATGTCGAAAAAAATCTAATTCCATTCTAGAAAAATTGCGAAGTTTTGAAAATATTTTCGGTCAAACGTTCCCATTTCCCATTATTTATTTGGGAAAATATCAATTTGATTTTTTTAATTCACATTCAAAACACTGAATTCGGATCACACCTTAAGAAGTGATGCAAATTCAGTGCAACGGTTGTTGAAATAGTGGGCATCCGTCCTATGACATGTCCATCTTAAATTCATCGCTTCTGCGGCAATTTTGCATCACTTCCGGACACAAAAAGAACAGTTTCATAACTTTTTTGGAGATTCTGTTTTTTTGCACCGTTATTAAGATATTCATTTATAAAAGAATAGTTTTAATATCAATTACAATTTTTTTAATTAAATCGACTAAAACTCTGACTAAACAAATTAATAAAGGTGCTTTAGTTATTAAACTAAACATAAATTTAGGAACTTAAATCATAAGTTCAACCAAAGTTTTATTTCATAAATATCAGACTTCAAACATTCACTTATAATAAATAATTCACTTATATAAAAATAAAGCTATATATTGCCATCGGCAATTGAAATGAAAATTCTTTAGCGGAACTTTGTGCTAAAGATATGAAATTCTTTATTGGAACTTTGTGCGGTTTTATTTACTTGTTTAATATTATATAAAAGCAATAACAAATCGTAAATAGGTTTTCAAATTCTGGGGAGGGGAGCTAAAATTTTTCTGGGGGGGTCTAAGCCCCCTCCCCAAAGGCCTTCCTACGCTTATGCTTAGAATAAGTTTTGGCCTATATTCAATACTTTTTTATCTTAAATTTAAAGATTTATTATATCACTTGATTTAATCATTTCTTTCTTTACATTACTTTTAAGAAAATTTGCTTTAATTCAAAGACCTCCGAGAGACGCAAAGTTCGTAAATTTAATGAAAAAAATTGTTGAAGCAAAGATTATAAACTTTCTTTTAATTAAATTACCTTTATTTTAAAGGCATTTGTCCTTTATATAGTGTAAATGGCGTGTACTAAAATGAAGGTTGCATAATCTTCCGTATTAGGTCAATATTTTTTTCAGTGTATATTAACTACATAAATACAGTCTTATTTCGTTGCTTTTATCTTTTTCCACCTGCACCCTCTTTTCTCGCTTCTTGGTTCTTACACTCATAGAAAAAATTCTGTTGTTAATAGCCAACGCTGTCTGCAATTTTTCAGCAAACAAAATGCTGTTGTTTTAGCATTTTTTTTTGCTAACAGCAAACAATCTGTTATTCTGGATCAGCAGAAATACTGCAGAAAAGTCAGTAGTTTGCTGAAATTTCCTGCTGATCCGAATAAAATTATAAATGAACAATAGTAAAATGTTACACATTATATAACTACATTACATTAACCATTAAAAGCAAACTACTACAAACATTAAAAACAATTTGTATTTTTCGATTATAGGCCGGTATGCACCTCTAGCGAAATTTTCGGTAGCAAAAATTTATTTAAGTCTACAACAAAAAAACAGGGCTGTGTACACAAATTATAAACCAGCTAATCGCTTTTAAAAATTGTTAATATATGTTCCAAACATTCCTCAAATAAATTGTTTATTATTTACAGACCTTTTAAAACTTTTACGCACACAATGATTGTAATAAATTAAATGTTTGCTGCCAAAACATGCTTTTGACAACCCTGTTATTTTCATTAGAGGTGCGTACCAGCTTACGAAATTGAACGCTACCGAAAATTTCGTTAGCATAAATAGCAATGCATTTCTTATGGGAATGAAATTTTTCGCTAGAGGTGCATACCGGCCTTATGCAAAAAAACATTTGTCAACAAGCCACCCTTTTTAGTAATTTAAATTTTAGTTAAAACATTTTTTTAATTAAATGGACCCCGGGCTTTGTATACGCTTATCTTCTATGAATATGTGGCTAATAAAGGGTGATTTGTTAAGAGCTTGATAACTTTTTTTAAAAAAAAAAACGCATAAAATTTGCAAAATCTCATCGGTTCTTTATTTGAAACGTTAGATTGGTCCATGACATTTACTTTTTGAAGATAATTTCATTTAAATGTTGACCGCGGCTGCGTCTTAGGTGGTCCATTCGGAAAGTCCAATTTTGGGCAACTTTTTCGAGCATTTCGGCCGGAATAGCCCGAATTTCTTCGGAAATGTTGTCTTCCAAAGCTGGAATAGTTGCTGGCTTATTTCTGTAGACTTTAGACTTGACGTAGCCCCACAAAAAATAGTCTAAAGGCGTCAAATCGCATGATCTTGGTGGCCAACTTACCGGTCCATTTCTTGAGATGAATTGTTCTCCGAAGTTTTCCCTCAAAATGGCCATAGAATCGCGAGCTGTGTGGCATGTAGCGCCATCTTGTTGAAACCACATGTCAACCAAGTTCAGTTCTTCCATTTTTGGCAACAAAAAGTTTGTTAGCATCGAACGATAGCGATCGCCATTCACCGTAACGTTGCGTCCAACAGCATCTTTGAAAAAATACGGTCCAATGATTCCACCAGCGTACAAACCACACCAAACAGTGCATTTTTCGGGATGCATGGGCAGTTCTTGAACGGCTTCTGGTTGCTCTTCACTCCAAATGCGGCAATTTTGCTTATTTACGTAGCCATTCAACCAGAAATGAGCCTCATCGCTGAACAAAATTTGTCGATAAAAAAGCGGATTTTCTGCCACTGATTTTGGTAATAAAATTCAATGATTTGCAAGCGTTGCTCGTTAGTAAGTCTATTCATGATGAAATGTCAAAGCATACTG
Organism: Haematobia irritans; assembly: GCF_050003625.1. Lineage (NCBI taxonomy): Eukaryota > Metazoa > Arthropoda > Insecta > Diptera > Muscidae > Haematobia > Haematobia irritans. The sequence continues at coordinate 111,307,765 of NC_134398.1, read as the reverse complement.
AGCATCTTTCTCTTTGACACCATGTCTGAAATCCCACGTGATCTGTCAAATACTAATGCATGAAAATCCTAACCTCAAAAGAATCACCCTTTATAACCACAAATCTAACATGTCAATGTCTTCGGTAGTCGATATATGGCTGTTCTACAAAAACCTAATTTTATTTCCCGTGCAAAAACAGCCGCAGAAAAACTGAACTTGATGAAGATCTCCTAAAAAGACTCTATATTTTTGTAAAGTATTTTCCAATAAGAGCTGTTATTTTCGTATTCGAAGAAAAATTTATTGTTTTGAGATAAATGTTCGCATGTTTATTTCATAATAAACGCCGGTATGCGAAATATTTCGTTCCCATAAGAAATGCATTACTATTTATGCTAACGATATTTTTGGTAGCGTTCAATTTCGTAAGCTGGTACACACCTTAAAGCGAAAAGTATGCAGTTGATAATGAAAAGCAATTTCAAACAAATATATTCATGTGAATTCTATCGTTGAGGCTGTGATTCGACGCTGGGTTGATAGCATTCTTTCACATGGTCCGACAGGAAGGTTTTAAAGTCGCAATATCTTGGTGGCTTATTATGATTGCCCAGCTTGGAAACGTTTCCTGCAAAAGAGTTGCTTGTGTGACACGGAACTGTTAAAAGTTAGCGTTGTCCAGATCAACACCAGCCAGCTCCAACCATAAAACAAGTTCATTTGTGAAAAAATCAAGTAGCTCCGCAAGGCCACTAACCAAACTAAACAGTCGTACGTTGAGAATAGAGGATCCTCAGATAAAACAATTTTGCATTTTGACATATACGCTGAGGTGGAAATGAGCCTCATTTGTCAAGATGATTTTCTGATGACAATCCGGATTCTGTGACAGCAAAAATTATTTTTACCTACTCCATATGTTACTGAATCGCGAGTACAAAGCAAAGACAATACCCTTAGGAAGATGGGAAATTGACTGCTGAGCATATCAAACCATTTACGGTGCTAAGCCCATACTTTTCGTTTATCGTATTGCCATAGCATTAAAATGCAAATAAAAAGATATTAAGTGCAGGAAGTAAATTTCCATAAACGGGAAAATGTAATTTTTTTGTTGTTGCCTAATATTTAACAGTGTTTCGTTAAGAAAATTAAGTTTTTCATTTAAGAAATAAAAACGAAAAACAAATAAAAATATTACAAACATGTATGGACCTACGACGGTAGGTTAGGTTAGGTTAGGTGGCAGCCCGATGTATCAGGCTCACTTAGACTATTCAGTCCATTGTGATACCACATTGGTGAACTTCTCTCTTATCACTGAGTGCTGCCCGATTCCATGTTAAGCTCAATGACAAGGGACCTCCTTTTTATAGCCGAGTCCGAACGGCGTTCCACATTGCAGTGAAACCACTTAGAGAAGCTTTGAAACCCTCAGAAATGTCACCAGCATTACTGAGGTGGGATAATCCACCGCTGAAAAACTTTTTGGTGTTCGGTCGAAGCAGGAATCGAACCCACGACCTTGTGTATGCAAGGCGGGCATGCTAACCATTGCACCACGGTGGCTCCCACCTACGACGGTAAATGCAACATTTGGTGTGACGCATGCCAATTTCCCATCTTCCTAAGTATATTGTCTTTGGTACAAAGGGAGCAGTGCAGCTATGTTTGCATTAAAAAAAAAGAAAATCTCTGCCAATTTCCAACTATTTGCTTTTGGTCTTACTTTGATAGCATGTTTAGTTAGTGTTCCGTTCGAGAACCCAACAATTTTTGATAACTATTACAATTTTTACAAGAAGTCGATTGATTACGCCAAAAAGCCGACAAAAGGGAGGGTGAGACCACATTTGACAGTTATCAGATTGAGAAATTGCAAGTTTTTGCTAGAGGGTTTGATAACAATAAAACATAAGTAAAATGTACATGTCCGCAATTATACTGGAATCTAAAAAAACTGAATACGTTTAATGTTTTTGAAGCTCAAATTTAGAATATACACCCTCAAAAAAATCCCTTCTTTAACATATGTTCCGAAACATTAATATGTTTGTTTTATGTGAACATATTATATGTTTGGAAGCATTTTGAGCCCAAAAATATTATATGCTTGGAAGAATTTTTCCCAAAGACGATTGTGCTCATTGCCTAATATACTCGTAATTTTCACTTCCACGAAATATTTTAGTTCTTGGCACCCTTTGCTGTAATACAAATAATGTTGAAGAAATTATTCACTTATATAAATTTTTTAAATTTTACCTTTCGCCTGCACGGAGAATCGAACCGGGGACCATACAGTTTGTAAGCCAACACACTATCCACTGGACTACGTAGCTGTTATAGTCACCAGTAGATAATTATCGTTATAAGTTACATTTATATAGCATAGTTTGCAGCGCCCACGAGCCATGCAAACATAACATTATTTAACAGAAACATACATTTGTTTGCCACGTGGAGCAGTGGTTAGCATGTCTGCCTTGCATGCAAAGGGTCGTGGGTTCAATCCCTGCTCCGACGGAACAATTTTTTTTTAATTTACACATTTTATACTATATTAAATTTTTATAATGAAACTTCGAAATGTGGGTTATTAAAGATTTATAGTTTTATAAGCACTGTTACGCTTGATATAAACGAAATTGACTGATTTTTGCATAAAATATTATTTTTTATTGCAAAAATAACAATTTTGTAACAAAAACACTGTTTATGGTACAAAACTTTAAAATTTGGAAGGAATTCAAAAACTCTAACAAAAGAAGAACGTGGAGTCGAGTATAAACATACATAAATAATTTTATAATATAAACATAAATTTATTTAGGCGTGAACAGTTTTTTACTAGCATTTAATGCCATCGCTCTAAAATGCCTTTTATTTTTCTTTAATAATTCATTTTAAAGAAAATAAACTTTTTAAATTGTTTTAGCTGCAAACCTCGAACTTAATGCCCGCTTATATATTTGAAGGTGTCCGTCAACTCCTCGTGGACTACGTATTAATAAAGAGAAACTAAACTTTGTTTTTATACATTTTACTCTGTAATTTTTCACTATTTCCTCCTTATTTCATTTTACTGTTCCAACTCTAAAAAGACTATAGTGCCCTTTCGTTATTTTTATGAAGACCCCTGATTTCTTTTAACGAATCAAGAAAACAAATGTGCCCATAATGCCTAAAATGATAAACAAAACACATGTCCACACATACATAAAATGCTGCTCTCAAGACGAAAACATATGCTGTTTGTTTTTCAAATGTCTATTCTCTTGGTTCCGAATGTCTATTCTCTTTATTCAAATTAAATAATATTTAGACTTATCAAATGTTTGGCCTTATCATAAACCAGTTTTCCGATACAACATACAAGCGGTTTCACAGAAATTGTTCTCTTTTGATTCTTTCGCTGTGTTATGTTGATATCTTTCGTCAACTCTCCAGGTTTCCATCTCTATTTCTTTCTCTACACTCTCTCTGTCGCTTTGAATAAAATATCACAACATACCCAGCAAAAACTAGGTAACCACATCTCATTACAATTGACATTACCAGGAGTAAAGCTGTCATTACACGTTGCATTACATTGCGGCGAGTTATAATGACTAACTTGTAATGACAAAAATAAATACTTCTCGGTAATTTTTGAATTGTTATTCTCAAATTTTTAGGCAGTTGTAGTTAATATAATTATTCACATAATCGAGCACTTACATAAAAAATCAAAAAGAATATGTAATGTAACGGTAATTCTGAAGATTTTTCCGTTAAGAATTTTTTATCACAAATATTTCATAATAATTGTGTTTAATGACATTATCATATTATGTTTTAAATAAATGCTTTCTTATACCTAATTGACATTACACTTCCAAAATGCGCTTAAACTAAATTTCAAATGTCATTTGCCTTATAAAAAAGAGACTTAAAATCCACTTTTAGTAGATTTCGAACCTTATGTGAATTGGCTATTGGATATATTATAACGTAATTCACGAATTCAACTCCCTTAAACAACCTACATTTATTTCTATTGTGAAATTAATTTGAGTGTAATCTTATTTAGATTATTTATTAGATTTTTTGTTTATTTATACAATATTCTATTTCTATTCAAGTAGTTCTCCTATTACAGCACCACTCGCCATATTTTGATCCATTGTAATCGGCTATAGAAATCATTATTTTCGGGATTTGGTCGCCTGAGGCAATAAGTGGCTATTTTGCAAGCTTGGGTGTATCTACGAATAAGTCATTACATATTAGGTGATTATATGCTTTAAATGCACTACTTATTTTATGGCCGAAAATATGCCTGGGGAGAAGTACTTTCCTCCTAGGACATGCGTATGTAAATGTAATCCGAAGCGATGCCAATTAATAAGTGGTTATTAATTTTTAAATAGGCTTACCTACAAGATTACCGGGTAATGAGAGTTTTTGCTGGGTATGTATGTTTAGTCGAAATTTGTAAATTTATATATGTTTGTATTCACACATATGATTTTTATGAAACATTCATGCCCCAAACATAATATATTCTAACATATTAACATAGATGTCCCAAACATTTAGTGTTAGTTTAGGAACATTACATGTTTGCACTTAAATATATTGTGTTTTAAAATTGTGCCCGAAACACATTTTGTTTATATCGGAACATATGAAAACCATATTTTTCTAACAGTGTACAAATAGTTACTGGATTGCATTCTCGTACTTTTCAGCAATTTTAAGCAAAGAGAGTAAAATGCACTTTTACTCTCTTGCTAGTTGTTATTGGACAATTATTGCTAGAAAAGTACGCGAACAGACCTATTGTTTGCTTTGATAAATGTCAACGTCGATATGTCCAACGCCGTCAAAGTATCACTTTTGAACGAAAACACGAGACAAGCCGGGAAAATAGAAAAATTATTTTGTGTTGTTTTGGAATATATTTTCCAATTTTTTTTTAATTAATTAATTTGGTAAGTATTGTATTGTATAATATTGCATTCCTTTTCAAGTCCTTTTGTTTTTAATAATTTTTAGATTGGAAAATTACTATTATACATTGATATATGGGAGCAACCGTCGTACAATGGTTCATGCCCACTTTGCATACAAACGGCTATGGATTCAATCCTAATTTCGACCAAAGTTTTGCAACTGTGGATTGGTGGATTACCCCCTCTGTAATGCTGGTGACATTTCTGAGTGTTTCTACTCTAAAATTTTCATCGCAATGGGAAATGATGTTTCATCCCAATGAGAAATGATGTTTCATCGCAATGGGAAATGATGTGATAAGGATATCTCAGAAACTGTTTCATTAAAAAAATTGTAACCTCTATTTTCGAATTCAGGAGATGAAAATACATAAAAAGCAAACTCTCATCAAATATAAACTAGTGTAATTACCAATTGTTTTTTTTTTTTACTTTTCATTACAGATTGTCTTAACAGTTTTATGTTTTATCCGCGTGTATAAGACCAAAGAAGAAAACCAAACGAAAATAAATCCTAAATCCCTTTTTAAGCAAACAAAAACTGCTGTTTTATCAAACATTTTTGCTATTATGAGTAGCAAAATTTTTTGGGTGTTCAGGTAATTCAAACGAATTGTTGGAATCACTACTGAAACAATAAGGTACTAGTCCAGCAACAACCATCATCAGATTCTATCCAAAAGAACCGCATTCGATGCAGTCAAGTGATTGTGCTCCAACGTTATTATTGTCATCGGAATCCATGGAAATCTTCTAATAAATAAAGTTTAAACTTTGACTTAGCACCTTTACATATTAAGATAACGATATGTATATTTATAAATTATTAAGATGAGTAAACTCCCAGCAAAAAAAGCGTCGCCAAAAAAGTAATGAAAATGTTCTTTTTGGATCCGGAAGTGGTGCAAAATTGACGCAGAAGCGATGAATTTAACATGGGCTTGTCATAGGAAGTCCTTCGTTTCAACAGCCGTTGCACTGAATTTGCATCACTTACACTTTAGGTGTGATCCGAATTCAACGTTTTGCAAATTAAAAAATTATATAATATTTTGTCAAATAAATAATTTTTGTAATTTTTTATAATTTTTAATGGATTCTAACGCTTGACGGAAACGTTTGACCTCAAATATTTTCAAAAATGCAAAATTTTTTTAGATTGGATTTAGCATTTTTTCGACCAAATTTAAATGATTTGTACCATTTTATGAATTCTTGTTCTGTTTTTAACCTATTTGAAGCAAAAAAAGTTAAAATTACCCATTAAAAGTATGAAAAAAACAAGTTATAAAAAACGAATTAAAAGAACTTCCTGCCTAGTTAAAATAAAGAACATCATTAGGAGTGCATCTTCTGGAAGTGCTTTTAAAGTTGTGCCTTTGGAAGAACTTCCAATTTTTTTTGCTGGGCTACAAAGCAAAACGGTAGACATAATTTCCTTACGACAAAAATATTTATTTTTTGCGTGTACATGTAACGCAAAGAAAAAAAAAACGTTTGAAAAACGTGTACCGAAAACGTTTTTCTTTTGTTAGAGTTTTTTGAATTGCTTCGAAAATTTTAAACTTTTATCACAAAAAAAAATCGTTTGTTACAAAATTTTTATTTTTTCAATAAAAACAAGTTATTTTTGAAACAACAACACAGTCCATTTCGTTTATATCAAATACTGTCTTTTCTGACTTTAGGTCTTTAATAAGACACATTTTACAGTTCAAAATTTAATATACTACAATGTAATGTTGAACATTTTTTCGGAATCTTCCGAACATATCTGGTACATATTAAAAACAAAAAAAAAAAAAACAAAACAAAACTTTGGTCGAAGCAGGGATCGAACCCACGACCCTTGGCATGCAAGTCGGACGTAGCAACCACTGTACCACGGTGCCAAACTAAATGTTTTTTTCTGTTAAATAAACATTGTTTATTCGGTTCGTGGGCGCCGCAAGCTATGCTATATAAATATAACTTATATGGATATTTATCTATTGATGACCATAACAGGTACATAGCTCAGTGGTTAGTGTGTTGGCTTACAAAGTGCATGGTCCGTGGTTCGATTCTCCGTCCAGGCGAAAGGTAAAAAAATTTTAAAAAATTTATAAAATCGTATAATTTCTTCTACATTGTTGGTATTACAGGAAAAGGTGTTAAGAACTAACAAACCTCGTGGATGTGAGAAAGATATTAGGGAGTTAGTTAGTCCTTATGAAATTGTTTTTACATCCTGGAAAAGAATAAACGTTTATCACAAAAGGTATATACATTTCTTCCAAACACACTTCCTTACATCGAAAAGCAAATGAGAAACGAACTTTGTTTGTCTAAAATTTCGTTTGGGAGGAAGGAATTATTTTTTTGCGTGTATATAGTTATCAATAGGAATATGTTTTCACCGAGTGTACCGTCAATTATTTGACAATAATTTAGAAATAAAAAAAGATGAATTAAGTTTACCGAATATTACATATTGTTTCTATTCAAACATCCCTATTTCGGGATTTAGGAATAAAAATTCAATGAAAAGTAATTTTTATCGCAGCGATGTTTGATTTTCTTGAGATGAATTATATTCCTTTCTATACAAAAATTGTGAACAATGCTTTAATCGCTTTTACATAATAATTGATGCTATATCCTTGTTAGAAAATTGGAATGTTCTCTCCTTTCGTCCTTCACTATTGTGTGAAAAAGCCATTGTGATTTTCAGCAGGTGTAAACGTTTATTTGAAAACATGGATGATTTCTTTTATAATCCATCCCTCTTTATCTTTTCAATTTCTCTACCAAGAAATTGTCCTTGTTGCTTTCATAGTATAAATTCAATTAAATTTTTTGCAGTTTCAATCTCATTCGATTGTCTTCATGTGCCTGAAGCGTGCCACATGCCATCATTTTATTTTTGTGATTTTATTCGATTATACAAATGTGGTTTATAGATACCTAAGTTTAATGTTCCGTATCATATTTTCAATAGATAATTCCACCATTAAAGAAAATGTAGGTTTAGTTTAGTTTTTCATATGTTTCGGAGCAAAATGAAAGTGTTTAGGGATCAATTTTTTAACACAACATTTTCAAGTGCAAACTTATAAAGTTTATAAATTACTAATAAATGTTTGGGACACTTATGTTAATATGTAAGAATATATTATGTTTGGGACATCAAATGCTCTTAAATATAATATGTGTATAGCTAATCATATATTTATTTAAAAATTTTGTGTAAACATATATATGGTAAAAGATTCTGATCTAAGAGAAAGGGAGAGAGATAGAGAACAGTGAAAGAATCAGATGATAGCAAATGGTTATTGTTATCCTCTATTTTGGTTCTGTGCTTGTTCATTATTGATACTTAAGTATTCTTTAATTTGTAATTAAGATGTTTATGTGGCGGATGATATAATGTTGCCAAATATATTACATTGTTAGCGTCAAATATGTTAGAGAAGAGATTTTTTTGAGGGTGTATATACACAACGCAAGGTTTTAAACTGAAATCAAAACAACAAAAAAAATCGCTTCTCTAAAATATGTCCCAAACTTATTTTGAAGGAAGCATATATATTTTTGGATATTGCTGAAATATTATGATGTGTGTTGTATGTGAATATATAATATGTTTGGAAGCAAAAAATACTATATGTTTGGAAGCATTTTCTCCCATTAGAAATATTTTGGACCAATTTCGGACCAAAATAGCAATATTGGCTTTAGGGAAGCCTCATTAACATACCAGGCCAAAACGAATGTACTCATACAAGCACAATTTTCCGAAACAACATACCAGCAGTTTCACAACAACCATCAATTGTTCTCATTTGATTTTCTCGCAGTGTTGTTTTCATATATTTATCGGTTTTCATTTAAATTTTTTCTTTACCATTTCTCTCTCGCTCTCTGAATATGATATTGCAACATATTTACATTCACATATATTATTTTATGAAGTCCCAAACAAAAATATTTTCTGTTTCCCAAAATTTGTATGATAATTTAGGAACATTATATTTTTGCACTTAAAAATATTTTATTTAAAAAATTCAACCTGAAACATATTTTGTTTACGGAACGGAACATATGAAAAACATATTTTTCTATCCGTGTAACCAAGATTGTTGTTGCGGGATTGTATCGTTTTATTTTATCTAGAAATCTGACATTGTGTCATATTTGCGGTAAAAAGGCACTCGTGTCCAGACATTTTGACATTTTCGAAAAAATTCAAAATACTGTAAGAAGCAAACAACGTTTATCATTCCCGTTTCCCAAACGTTTAATCCTTTGGTTGTAATTATTTAATTCGAATGATTTTTGGGTTTATGGTAGCTAAAATTTTCAGGTTCATATTTTTTGAAGACAAGATGTCTTTATTTCATCACTTTTTTTTTGGTTATTACAAACACAAAAAATAAACTGTGTAATAAAAGTGTATTAAATCGTTAAATAAATGGAACTAAATAGTACTCCACTTTTGAGATTTCCACAAAGCGTTGTTAAAACAAAGAAAATTTAATGACCTGGTATGCTTTTTAATAATACGAATTTAGTAAAAATTTAGGCTTCATTTGTGTATAATTATCTTCTTCCTTTTTAGTTAAATTAACTAATCCTAAGAAACTTTGAATCCTAAGAAAATTGTCTTCCGCTTTAGTATGCATTGAATTTTATACAGACAAAATATTATAATCATAAAATTTTTGAGACATACTTATTTTTTTTTTTTATTTATTTAAGCAAATACATTTTTGATGCTTAACTTATACTACAACTAGTCTCTATTATGAAGAAGTGACTAACTAATAGTTTATTTATTAACATCAGTAGATTTATTGAATTTAAAATATCCTAAGTCTCATATAGTCGAACTAGGACAATTATTGTAAATTTGACATTGGTATTGAGGCTTTCATATAAAGGGTGATTTGTTAAGAGCTTGATAACTTTTTTTTTTTAAAAAACGCATAAAATTTGCAAAATCTCATCGGTTCTTTATTTGAAACGTTAGATTGGTCCATGACATTTACTTTTTGAAGATAATTTCATTTAAATGTTGACCGCGGCTGCGTCTTAGGTGGCCCATTCGGAAAGTCCAATTTTGGGCAACTTTTTCGAGCATTTCGGCCGGAATAGCCCGAATTTCTTCGGAAATGTTGTCTTCCAAAGCTGGAATAGTTGCTGGCTTATTTCTGTAGACTTTAGACTTGACGTAGCCCCACAAAAAATAGTCTAAAGGCGTCAAATCGCATGATCTTGGTGGCCAACTTACCGGTCCATTTCTTGAGATGAATTGTTCTCCGAAGTTTTCCCTCAAAATGGCCATAGAATCGCGAGCTGTGTGGCATGTAGCGCCATCTTGTTGAAACCACATGTCAACCAAGTTCAGTTCTTCCATTTTTGGCAACAAAAAGTTTGTTAGCATCGAACGATAGCGATCGCCATTCACCGTAACGTTGCGTCCAACAGCATCTTTGAAAAAATACGGTCCAATGATTCCACCAGCGTACAAACCACACCAAACAGTGCATTTTTCGGGATGCATGGGCAGTTCTTGAACGGCTTCTGGTTGCTCTTCACTCCAAATGCGGCAATTTTGCTTATTTACGTAGCCATTCAACCAGAAATGAGCCTCATCGCTGAACAAAATTTGTCGATAAAAAAGCGGATTTTCTGCCACTGATTTTGGTAATAAAATTCAATGATTTGCAAGCGTTGCTCGTTAGTAAGTCTATTCATGATGAAATGTCAAAGCATACTGAGCATCTTTCTCTTTGACACCATGTCTGAAATCCCACGTGATCTGTCAAATACTAATGCATGAAAATCCTAACCTCAAATGAATCACAATTATAAAGCGAGTTAATAAATCGTGTGGTTTGAAACGGCGCAATCTTCTATGTTGATTGGAAGTTTGGAGTAAATTTCGGGCTTCGCGATTAGTATGGTTCTGGAGGCGGATAAAATGTTTTTCTGCAAATCTAGAGATTTCCTCTTTGATTGTGTTAATTTTTAAGTCTCGGTGGAGGTCACTATTGCGGACATACCATGGAGCGTTTACTGCGCTTCTTATCACTTTGTTTTGAAACCTTTGTGTTTTTTCGATAGAACTGTTTGCCGCACATTATGATAAGAAAAATTGCATTGGGCTGAGGAACATTTTTAAATGATTATAAAATTAGACTAAAGCATTTCTTTCAATTTCAATTTATAAATTCATCTGTATTAATATGTACTTTTTTTAATGCTTTGTACATATTTTCGAGATCTTATGTATATGAGTGATGGGGAAAACCTTTATTTGAAGATGATCAAACTAAAGCAAAACAATATTCTTGCAATAAAAATAAGTCCATTTCAGCATAAGTTTAATTCAAAAATTCGCAATTTTTCTAGTTTGGATTTAACATTATTTTCGACAAAATTTTAATAATTTTACCATTTTATTAATTCTTACTCAGTTTTTAACACTTTTGAAACAAATACAAAAAAGTTAAAATGACCCATTAAAAATATGAAAAAAGCGAGTTATAGAAACGCGAATTAAATTAACTTTCTGTGTAGTTAAAATAAAGAACATCTCTGGGAGGATATTTTTGGAAGTGCTTTTAGAGTTGTGTCTTTGGAACAACTTCCACATTTTTTTGCTAGGTATTTTTCTGTCTGGTGAAAATTTTTATTTTAAATGTGTTTCCGAAATTACAAAAGAAATCGTATCCATATTTTAGAAACAAGAAATCTTTATGCTTACAACATTAGTTTATTTCATATCGAATTTTTTTCGTTGTGATCATAACATTTTCGACGGTAAAAAAAAAACTTTTTTTTTATCATACCTTCCGGTATGCCCAAATTCTATTAATGTCAAAATCTGTTTTCTTTGATAAGATAAAGTTATTTTAGAAAGTCGAATAAAAAGATTTATCATATTATCGACACCTCGACTATAGCCACATGAACGTAATTTTCCACTGCGTGCACAGTCACAATTTAGTCATCTATTTCTCCCCCAAGCGTTTGCGCTTTTAAAGCATTATGTCTCAAAATTGAATGAAATATTTTTAAATTGTGTGTAATTTAGATAACATATTTTGTGTGGTTACACGGCTGGTCGCATGTCGCACAGTGATTTCAAATAATTTTTTTTTAATTAATCTGCATCTTTTGAATTGATAGCGATATCAACTTCAAGTGTGGTTTTGGACCCACGGCCTAGCCTATATGCGTTGACAGTTGGTCATCTCGGGTGCACTGAACAAAATATTGACGTGAGGCCAACGATTTCTTGCTTTGAGTTACGAATGCAAATTTTGATTAGCATAGCAGACGCATTTCTCTGACATAAAGTTTTTTTCCTTGATCAAAAGTCGATAAAATCTTCAATGAAGTCATTTTGTCTTTGTAGTTAATAATTCTTTGTTCCCACTCATTCGTTTTTCCAAATCATTTTCCTCATTCGTTTTTCCAAATCATTTCACCGTTCACACTGAGTTGAGATGTTTTAGTTTGCAATTGCCATGGAAACTCGAAATTCCCTTTTTTCTATTATATTCCCCAGGGGAAAACGACTCGTTTTGAAATGCTTATAAGGGAAAAACATTTCAAATCCCAAAACATGCTTGGTGATAACACCATGTTTGTTAATGATACTGCATATCTTTACATAAACTAAAATATTGTTTAACTAAGGTCAACCTGACAATAACTCTGAAAAATTCTTCAATAACTGGTTGGCTGATAAGTCCGCGGTCTAACAAAGAAAAACACATTTTTTTTGTTAAAATTCGTTTTTATTATTTAACATAGTACCCTTCAAGAGCGATACAACGATTATAACGACCTTCCAATTTTTTGATCCATTTTGGTAGTACTCCTTCGGTTTTGCCTCAAAATAGGCCTCAGTTTCGGCGATCACCTCTTCATTGCAGCCAAATTTTTTCCCTACGAGCATCCTTTTGAGGTCTGAGAACAAGAAAAAGTCGCTGGGGGCCAGATCTGGAGAATACGGTGGGTGGGGAAGCAATTCGAAGCCCAATTCATGAATTTTTGCCATCGTTCTCAATGACTTGTGGCACGGTGCTTTGTCTTGGTGGAACAACACTTTTTTCTTCTTCATATGGGGCCGTTTTGCCGCGATGTCGCCATATAATAGTCCCTTCTCAAGATAATGGATAAAAATTATTCCATGAGCATCCCAAAAAACAGAGGCCATTACTTTGCCAGCGGACTTTTGAGTCTTTCCACGCTTCGGAGACGGTTCACCGGTCGCTGTCCATTGGACTCAGGAGTGTAGTGATGGAGCCATGTTTCATCCATTGTCACATATCGACGGAAAAACTCGGGTGTATTACGAGTTAACAGCTGCAAACACCGCTCAGAATCATCAACACGATGTTGTTTTTGGTCAAATGGGAGCTCGCGCGGCACCCATTTTGCACAGATCTTCCGCATATCCAAATATTGATGAATGATATGACCAACACGTTCCTTTGATATCTTTAAGGCCTCTGCTATCTCGATCAACTTCATTTTACGGTCATTCAAAATCATTTTGTGGATTTTTTTGATGTTTTCGTCGGTAACCACCTCTTTCGGGCGTCCACTGCGTTCACTATCCTCCGTGCTCATTTCATCACGCTTGAATTTTGCATACCAATCAATTATTGTTGATTTCCCTGGGGCAGAGTCCGGAAACTCATTATCACGCCAAGTTTTTGCTTCCACCGTATTTTTCCCCTTCAGAAAACAGTATTTTATCAAAACACAATAACAAAAGTTGCTTCACAAAAGACGCTCTATCTCACAAACTAATTTAATTACAGACGTCAAATTTTGACACGAATCATTTGAAGGTTGGTACTATATAAAAATAACATGCATTTAATAATAGCGACGCCATCTATGTGTCAGACCGGGGTCTTATCAGCCAACCTGTTATTATTGAAATCCTCATTGAATTTGTTGACGTTTTGTATATTGACTACAAAGCAAAAACGTGTTGAAAAATAAGAGATGTTGTTCAAAGGTTTATTTTAACGACGTTTTTACTTGAAAAAAAGGCTATAGCTGAAAACACGAATAAATTAAAATTTGTTTCTAGAATCTAGTACGCAAAACTCAAATCTAAAAGATAATTGCCTGTTTTCTTTTTATGACCACTTAGTTTTAATCAGATTTTTGTTTATTTTAATGGGCTGTTTAGGTCATAGTATATAAATGCAAGTTTATTTCATCTTTTTTTCTTGACGTTTCATCGTCTTTTTTCCGCCTTTTTCAGGGAAAATTTTATTTGAAATATAATTGTATTCCATTGCAATAGCTTAAAGAGTAAATATATATGTATAAATATGTGATATAGATTTTAAGTTTTATTATTATTATTGTTATTTATTTATTTATTTATTTATTATGTCCTGCACAACAAGAACAATATCTTATAATTAAAGTGCAGGAAACGTATTCATGATGAGGTATTTTAAAATAAGTAAGGTATTTTAAAGTAAGAAATCGTAAAACTATAACAAAATTGATATTAACATATTATATGGGGTTTAACATAAAAAAATTTAAATTACAAAAAAGTACTAAATTCGAACTAACAATGTGATAGGAAAATTGAATGCAAAACAATGTAACATAACATGAACAACAATAAGGACAATTGGGAAAATAAAATTATAAAAACAAATTGATCGTAATTTTCTCCGAAAAAAAAAACAAATAAATATCTTTGGCTATTCACTAACGAGAAACACTAAAAATTTTGAATAACGAAAACTTGAAATTTACGGCGCTGCTGGTTAGTTGCAAACTGTTTGGTAGTGAATTCCAGAGACGGACACTATTTATAAAAAATTGCAATTCCGAGACTAAGCTCGTACGTCTAAAAGGTATTTAGTTATTATTATTGTTTGTGATGTCCAGTTTTAATAATTTATAAATGAAACAAATGTAAAACAATTATATTTCAAATAAAAAATTCTCTGGAAAAGGTCGGAAAAAAGCCGACGATACGTCGAGAAAAAAGATGAAATGTTTTATTTGCATTTATATACTGTGACCTAAACAGCCCATTAAACTAAACAAAAATCTGACTAAAAGATAATTGTGTCTTAAAGTTGTCCATACTTCAATTCTCCGCTTCTTTAGCTCGAAATCATCACCAAAATCATTAGTCTTAAGAAAAAATCTTTGGAATCGCACATGCTTTTTTCAGTGTGTATTAAATGTTTCTAAATCTGCAATTATATTCTTTTCTTTGCTTGATAAAACTTGTAAACCTCTATGGGTTGGTTCGTAATTGCGGATTAAACACAATGCTCATGCGACTTGCAGCCACTGTATGTCCCTTTCAACATGAGCATCGCGACACATAACAAGCGTTCGTTCAGGATATGGGTTCCATACCACAATATGTGGTATGTGTGGTATATGTGGACGTGGTAGTTGTTTATGGAGGTTGCAGACTACATGACAAAGACACCTGTGATTAGGGGTTGAATTGATGCTTCTTAAATGACATACTGTGGCGGTACAAACCTCACTGTTGATAACAACCCTTTACAAAAATTAGGTGGTTTTAAATATAGATAAACGATTGCAGATACAGTAAGTATGCGAGAATACATAGCGATGTATTTATATATCATATGGTGGGGTATTTTGGTACAAAATTTATTGAATTAGTCAATGTTTTGATACAATGAATGTTTAGTTATTTAAATCAATAAAAATGTTTCAGTATTGAGGCGATTTACAATAAATTCACTTAATTTTCCAATTATAAATTATTATAGAGAATTTTGATCACTATATAATTGATCAAAATTTTTAGATAAATACTGACAATTAAATGATTCAAGATTAAGACTTTCCCCTGGGGAGCCTAATTACTAAACATATAAGACTGAGCATATAAGACACATTGAGTCATCCCCCTAGCCAGATCTATACTGAAGACTATGGCAATGGCCACTCGCCTGAACTGAATCATGTATAGCTAGGCGCATATAGAATTGTATTGGGTACTTCCTTTCAAACTTAAAAAGACTCAATTAATCAAGTTCCTTAACAGTCGTTGTCCAAAAAAGTTCAAACCATTATAACCTAGCAAAAAAGCGTCGCCAAAAAAGTAGTGAAAATTTCCTTTTTGGATCCGGAAGTGGTGCAAAATTGACGCAGAAGCGATGATTTTAACATGGACTTGTCATAGGACGGATTTCCACCATTTCAACAGCCGTTGCACTGAATTTCCATCACTTCTTAAGGTGTGATGCAAATACAGTTATTTGGATGTGAATAAAGAAATTTCGTGATATTTTGGCGAATAAATATTTTTTGTTTATGATTTTTAATGCGTTTGACATCAAATATTTTCAAAAATTCGCAATTTTCTAGAAAGGATTTAGCATTTTTGCGGCAAAATTAAATAATTTGCACTATTTTATTAATATTTAATCTGTTTTTAACCCACAATAAAACTTTAAATTTCCCATTAAAAATATGAAAAAAGCGAGTTATAAAAAATTTACTCAAATGAACTTCCTGTGCAGTTAAAATAAAGAACATCTTTGGGAGGACATTTTTGGAAGTGCTTTTAAAGTTGTGCCTTGAGAAGAACTTCCAAATTTTTTTTGCAGGGAAAGTAAACGCATGCATGCAATAAAAACATTATAATTTTTTTCCGATTCTTTAAGAAAAATTTGTATTCTTTGATGTAGTTAAATTTATTATAATGTCTTTTGCGCCATAAAAACTCTACCGGAAATGGATCAAAACCAAGTCCGGAACGGGATTAGTCCCTGGTGTGTATGGACGAGCCCCCGTTTTGGTCAAAACGAATGGAAAGGACCAGTCATTTTAACATGGGTTTGTCATTGACGGGTAGAGGTGTGCACGTGACGCGAAATTGTCGTGACTCACGAAAATGTTCGTGACGCTGACGGCTACGGCGTGAGGGTGCATGCAATAAAAACATTATAATTTTTTTTCCGATTCTTTAAGAAAAATTTGTATTCTTTGATGTAGTTAAATTTATTATAATGTCTTTTGCGCCATAAAAACTCTACCGGAAATGGATCAAAACCAAGTCCGGAACGGGATTAGTCCCTGGTATGTATGGACGAGCCCCCGTTTTGGTCAAAACGAATGGAAAGGACCAGTCATTTTAACATGGGTTTGTCATTGACGGGTAGAGGTGTGCACGTGACACGAAATTGTCGTGACTCACGAAAATGTTCGTGACGCTGACGGCTACGGCGTGAGTGTGCGTGAGCGTGATTAACCAATCAAATGTCTTGCGTGAGCGTGAGTCACGAAAATAATATCGTCGTGAGTGTGCGTGAGTAACGAAAAACACGCTCACGAAAATAATCCCGCTTACGAACATAAAATGCCTACGAGTTGAATTCATTTATAATTTTAGTGACATCCTAGGTGTTAACCAGTTTTATAACGCTCTCGATTTTAATCATACTCATGTTTTTAGTCAGGTTCTATAGGTAAATTACTCATAAAATTATTCGTGAGTCACGAGGTTTTTCGTGAGTCACGACATTTTTCGTGAGTCACGATATTTTTCGTGAGTCACGACATTTAAAAGATTTTCGTGCGTGAGTGTGCGTGAGTATACATTTTCTTTTCGTGAGCGTGAGTCCTACCAAAAAATATCGTGCGTGAGTGTGCGTGAATAAGATTTCTCCGTCGTGAGTGTGCGTGAGTGTGAGCAAAATATTACTCACGTGCACACCTCTATTGACGGGGTAAATTTACACTTTAAGACACGACTTGGACTCATTATAAAGGGCATTTCCTGGGACAATTTAAAAGTACTACTCCATAGACAGATCCTCATGAAGCAGTCTGGGACAAAATCCTAGGAACCTGTTTCATTTTGAGCATCCGAATTGCAACAGAAAGGAAATACTTTTGGAATATGTTGAACAAAGATTATTCTGGTAATTTCATTACAGTAAATATGTAGAACCATAAGGTTTTGTATCTTTATTGATAGTAATCAATAAACTATATGAACAGTTAAAAAAGCGACAAATTGGAGGACTGGTTCCAGTCCTGTGATAGGACCTTCAGCAATTTGCTGCAATTTCCCGTAGGGAAGTTCAAGGCCGACCCAGTTTAGATCAATTCACTCATTTCTGATAAAATATAACGTGTAAAGTAATGTGTACATTTTTCATCTGCCTTTCCTCGCAGAGGGAATAATTTTATTAGAATTTTCCTGAAATAAAATAATGTTAAATTGTCTTTAGAAAAATTCGTTGATTTTTTTTGAGGGTATAATTATGGCATGGAAACATGTACTTTTTCGCGAGTGAGTTGTGAGGTGAATGCGATTTCCAAACGACGGTCGTTCATAAAAAAATGCGTTTTTTATATAAAAATAATATGCATTTAATACTAGCGACGGCATCTATGTGTCAGACCGGGGTCTTATCAGCCAACCTGTTATTATTGAAATCCTCATAGAATTTGTTGACGTTTTGTATATTGACTACAAAGCAATAACATGTTGAAAAATAAGAGATGTTGTTCAATGGTTTATTTTAACGACGTTTTTACTTGAAACAAGCATATACAGCACTAAGGTAAGGTAAGGTAAGGTTAGGTGGCAGCCCGATGTATCAGGCACACTTAGACTATTCAGTCCATTGTGATACCACATTGGTGAACTTCTCTCTTATCACTGAGTGCTGCCCGATTCCATGTTAAGCTCAATGACAAGGGACCTCCTTTTTATAGCCGAGTCCGAACGGCGTTCCACATTGCTGTGAAACCACTTAGAGAAGCTTTGAAACCCTCAGAAATGTCACCAGCATTACTGAGGTGGGATAATCCACCGTTGAAAAACTTTTTGGTGTTCGGTCGAAGCAGGAATCGAACCCACGACCTTGTGTATGCAAGGCGGGCATGCTAACCATTGCACCACGGTGGCTCCCTTATACAGCACTAAGTTCGGCCGGGCCGAATCTTAAATACCCACCACCATGAACCAAATATTAGGGTTTCCTTTGAAATTTCAGGAGGGCTTGAGGACACTTCCCGAAGATAAATTTAAAGATTTAACCTATGAGGACTATATCAGATTCTGGATTTATAAAAACCATTTTTGTTTGAGTTTTAGAGGAATCTCTTGTAAGTGTGCAAGAAAATTATAAAATAACGTCTTGATTTGAAATCTTAAATCTGTAGAAGTAAAATCTGGAAATTTTACATTGAGTTTCAAGCAATTTTCATGATCAGTGTGCCTTCTACACCCTCAAGAAGTGAAGTCAGTCTATATGGAGGCATTACCAAATGGACCAATAAATACTTAATCCGATACACGTTTTTGTGAGCCTAAAATACCAGAATATTTACAATTTCAGGCAAATCAGATAAAAACTACGGTTTCTAGAAACCCAAAGAGTTAAATCGGGAGATCGTTCTTATACTAAAATATGGACCGATACTCACCGTTTTCAGCACACCTCTTTATGACCCGAAAATACCTCTAGATTTCCAATTTCAGACAAATTGGATAAAAACTACGGTTTCTATAAGCCCAAGACCCCAAATCGGGAGGTCGTTTTATATGGGGACCATACCAAAACATGGACCGATACTCACAATTTTTGGCACACGTATTTGTGGTCCTACAATACCTCTAGATTTCCAATTTCAGGTAAATTGAATAAAAACTGCGGTTTCTATAAGCCCAAGAAGTAAAATCGGGAGATCGGTCTATATTGGGGTTATACCAAAATATGGACCGATAATCACCATTTTCGGCACGCCTCTTTATGGTCCTAAAATACCTCTAGATTTCCAATTTCAGACAAATTGGATAAAAACTACGGTTTCTATAAGCCCAAGACCCCAAATCGGGAAGTCGTTTTATATGGGGACCATACCAAAACATGGACAGATACTCACAATTTTTGGCACACGTATTTGTGGTTCTACAATACCTCTAGATTTCCACTTTCAGGTAAATTGAATAAAAACTGCGGTTTCTATAAGCCCAAGACCCCAAATCGGGAGATCGGTCTATATGGGGGCTATACCAAGATATGGACCGATACTCACAATTTTTGGCACACATATTTGTGGTCCTACAATACCTCTAGGTTTCCAATTTCAGGTAAATTGAATAAAAACTGCGGTTTCTACAAGCTCAAGAAGTAAAATCGGGAGATCGGTCTATATGGGGGCTATACCAAAACATGGACCGATACTCACCATTTTTGGCACACCTCTTTATGGTCATAAAATACCTCTAGATTTCAAATTTCAGGCAAATTGGATAAAAACTACGGTTTCTATAAGCCCAAGACCCCAAATCGGGAGGTCGGTTTATATGGGGACTATATCAAAACCTGGACCGATACAGCCCATCTTCGAACTTGACCTGCCTGCAGATAAAAGACGAGTTTGTGCAAAAATTCAGCACGATTGCTTCATTATTGAAGACTTTAGCGTGACAGACAGACAGACAGACGGACATCGTTATATCGTCTTAGAATTTCTCCCTGATCAAGAATATATATATATACTTTATACAGTCGGAAATCGATATTTCGATGTGTTACAAACGGAATGACAAACTTATTATACCCCCGTCACCATTCTATGGTGGTGGGTATAAAAAAGGCTTTATTTGAAATATAATTGTATTCCATTGCAATAGCTTAAAGAGTAAATATATATAAATATGTGATATAGATTTTAAGTTTTATTATTATTATTGTTATTTATTTATTATGCCCTGCACAACAAGAACAATATCTTATAATTAAAGTGCAGGAAACGTATTCATGATGAGGTATCCCAGCAAAAACTAGGTAACCACATCTCATTACAATTGACATTACCAGGAGCAAAGCTGTCATTACACGTTGCATTACATTGCGGCGAGTCATAATGACTAACTTGTAATGACAAAAATAAATACTTCTCGGTAATTTTCGAATTGTTATTCTCAAATTTTTAGGCAGTTGTAGTTAATATAAGTATTCACACAAAAGAATATGTAATGTAACGATAACTCTGAAGATTTTTCCGTTAAGATTTTTTTATCACAAATATTTCATAATACTTGTGTTTAATGACATTATCATATTATGTTTTAAATAAATGCTTTCTTATACCTCATTGACATTACACTTCCAAAATGCGCTTAAACTAAATTTCAAATGCCATTTGCCTTATAAAAAAGAGACTTAAAATCCACTTTTAGTAGATTTCGAACCTTATGTGAATTGGCTATTTGATATATTATAACGTAATTCACGAATCCAACTCCCTTAAACAACCTACATTTATTTCTATTTTAAGTGTGACATTAATTTGATCGGCGATAGAAATCAATATTTTCGAAATTTGGTTGCCTGAGACAATAAGTGGCTATTTTGCAAGCTTTGGTGTATCTACGAATAAGTCATTACATATTAGGTGATTATATGCTTTAAATGCACTACTTATTTTGTGGCCGAAAGTATGCCTGGGGAGAAGTACTTTCCTCCTAGGACATGCTTATGTAAATGTAATCCGAAGCGATGCTAATTAATAAGTGGTTATTAATTTTTAAATAGGCTTATCTACAAGATTACCGGGTAATGAGAGTTTTTGCTGGGATTTTAAAATAAGTAAGGTATTTTAAAGTAAGAAAACGTAAAAATATAACAAAATTGATATTAACATATTATATGAGGTTTAACATAAAAAAATTTAAATTACAAAAAAGTACTAAATTCGAACTAACAATGGGATAGGAAAATTGAATGCAAAACAATGTAACATAACATCAACAACAATAAGGACAATTGGGAAAATAAAATTATAAAAACAAATTGATCGTAATTTTCTCCGAAAAAAAAAACAAATAAATATCTTTGGCTATTCACTAACGAGAAACACTAAAAATTTTGAATAACGAAAACTTGAAATTTACGGCGCTGCTGGTTAGTTGCAAACTGTTTGGTAGTGAATTCCAGAGACGGACACTATTTATAAAAAATTGCAATTCCGAGACTAAGCTCGTACGTCTAAAAGGTATTTAGTTATTATTATTGTTTGTGATGTCCAGTTTTAATAATTTATAAATGAAACAAATGTAAAACAATTATATTTCAAATAAAAAATTCTCTGGAAAAGGTCGGAAAAAAGCCGACGATACGTCGAGAAAAAAGATGAAATGTTTTATTTGCATTTATATACTGTGACCTAAACAGCCCATTAAACTAAACAAAAATCTGACTAAAAGATAATTGTGTCTTAAAGTTGTCCATACTTCAATTCTCCGCTTCTTTAGCTCGAAATCATCACCAAAATCATTAGTCTTAAGAAAAAATCTTTGGAATCGCACATGCTTTTTTCAGTGTGTATTAAATGTTTCTAAATCTGCAATTATATTCTTTTCTTTGCTTGATAAAACTTGTAAACCTCTATGGGTTGGTTCGTAATTGCGGATTAAACACAATGCTCATGCGACTTGCAGCCACTGTATGTCCCTTTCAACATGAGCATCGCGACACATAACAAGCGTTCGTTCAGGATATGGGTTCCATACCACAATATGTGGTATGTGTGGTATATGTGGACGTGGTAGTTGTTTATGGAGGTTGCAGACTACATGACAAAGACACCTGTGATTAGGGGTTGAATTGATGCTTCTTAAATGACATACTGTGGCGGTACAAACCTCACTGTTGATAACAACCCTTTACAAAAATTAGGTGGTTTTAAATATAGATAAACGATTGCAGATACAGTAAGTATGCGAGAATACATAGCGATGTATTTATATATCATATGGTGGGGTATTTTGGTACAAAATTTATTGAATTAGTCAATGTTTTGATACAATGAATGTTTAGTTATTTAAATCAATAAAAATGTTTCAGTATTGAGGCGATTTACAATAAATTCACTTAATTTTCCAATTATAAATTATTATAGAGAATTTTGATCACTATATAATTGATCAAAATTTTTAGATAAATACTGACAATTAAATGATTCAAGATTAAGACTTTCCCCTGGGGAGCCTAATTACTAAACATATAAGACTGAGCATATAAGACACATTGAGTCATCCCCCTAGCCAGATCTATACTGAAGACTATGGCAATGGCCACTCGCCTGAACTGAATCATGTATAGCTAGGCGCATATAGAATTGTATTGGGTACTTCCTTTCAAACTTAAAAAGACTCAATTAATCAAGTTCCTTAACAGTCGTTGTCCAAAAAAGTTCAAACCATTATAACCTAGCAAAAAAGCGTCGCCAAAAAAGTAGTGAAAATTTCCTTTTTGGATCCGGAAGTGGTGCAAAATTGACGCAGAAGCGATGATTTTAACATGGACTTGTCATAGGACGGATTTCCACCATTTCAACAGCCGTTGCACTGAATTTCCATCACTTCTTAAGGTGTGATGCAAATACAGTTATTTGGATGTGAATAAAGAAATTTCGTGATATTTTGGCGAATAAATATTTTTTGTTTATGATTTTTAATGCGTTTGACATCAAATATTTTCAAAAATTCGCAATTTTCTAGAAAGGATTTAGCATTTTTGCGGCAAAATTAAATAATTTGCACTATTTTATTAATATTTAATCTGTTTTTAACCCACAATAAAACTTTAAATTTCCCATTAAAAATATGAAAAAAGCGAGTTATAAAAAATTTACTCAAATGAACTTCCTGTGCAGTTAAAATAAAGAACATCTTTGGGAGGACATTTTTGGAAGTGCTTTTAAAGTTGTGCCTTGAGAAGAACTTCCAAATTTTTTTTGCAGGGAAAGTAAACGCATGCATGCAATAAAAACATTATAATTTTTTTCCGATTCTTTAAGAAAAATTTGTATTCTTTGATGTAGTTAAATTTATTATAATGTCTTTTGCGCCATAAAAACTCTACCGGAAATGGATCAAAACCAAGTCCGGAACGGGATTAGTCCCTGGTGTGTATGGACGAGCCCCCGTTTTGGTCAAAACGAATGGAAAGGACCAGTCATTTTAACATGGGTTTGTCATTGACGGGTAGAGGTGTGCACGTGACGCGAAATTGTCGTGACTCACGAAAATGTTCGTGACGCTGACGGCTACGGCGTGAGGGTGCATGCAATAAAAACATTATAATTTTTTTCCGATTCTTTAAGAAAAATTTGTATTCTTTGATGTAGTTAAATTTATTATAATGTCTTTTGCGCCATAAAAACTCTACCGGAAATGGATCAAAACCAAGTCCGGAACGGGATTAGTCCCTGGTATGTATGGACGAGCCCCCGTTTTGGTCAAAACGAATGGAAAGGACCAGTCATTTTAACATGGGTTTGTCATTGACGGGTAGAGGTGTGCACGTGACACGAAATTGTCGTGACTCACGAAAATGTTCGTGACGCTGACGGCTACGGCGTGAGTGTGCGTGAGCGTGATTAACCAATCAAATGTCTTGCGTGAGCGTGAGTCACGAAAATAATATCGTCGTGAGTGTGCGTGAGTAACGAAAAACACGCTCACGAAAATAATCCCGCTTACGAACATAAAATGCCTACGAGTTGAATTCATTTATAATTTTAGTGACATCCTAGGTGTTAACCAGTTTTATAACGCTCTCGATTTTAATCATACTCATGTTTTTAGTCAGGTTCTATAGGTAAATTACTCATAAAATTATTCGTGAGTCACGAGGTTTTTCGTGAGTCACGACATTTTTCGTGAGTCACGATATTTTTCGTGAGTCACGACATTTAAAAGATTTTCGTGCGTGAGTGTGCGTGAGTATACATTTTCTTTTCGTGAGCGTGAGTCCTACCAAAAAATATCGTGCGTGAGTGTGCGTGAATAAGATTTCTCCGTCGTGAGTGTGCGTGAGTGTGAGCAAAATATTACTCACGTGCACACCTCTATTGACGGGGTAAATTTACACTTTAAGACACGACTTGGACTCATTATAAAGGGCATTTCCTGGGACAATTTAAAAGTACTACTCCATAGACAGATCCTCATGAAGCAGTCTGGGACAAAATCCTAGGAACCTGTTTCATTTTGAGCATCCGAATTGCAACAGAAAGGAAATACTTTTGGAATATGTTGAACAAAGATTATTCTGGTAATTTCATTACAGTAAATATGTAGAACCATAAGGTTTTGTATCTTTATTGATAGTAATCAATAAACTATATGAACAGTTAAAAAAGCGACAAATTGGAGGACTGGTTCCAGTCCTGTGATAGGACCTTCAGCAATTTGCTGCAATTTCCCGTAGGGAAGTTCAAGGCCGACCCAGTTTAGATCAATTCACTCATTTCTGATAAAATATAACGTGTAAAGTAATGTGTACATTTTTCATCTGCCTTTCCTCGCAGAGGGAATAATTTTATTAGAATTTTCCTGAAATAAAATAATGTTAAATTGTCTTTAGAAAAATTCGTTGATTTTTTTTGAGGGTATAATTATGGCATGGAAACATGTACTTTTTCGCGAGTGAGTTGTGAGGTGAATGCGATTTCCAAACGACGGTCGTTCATAAAAAAATGCGTTTTTTATATAAAAATAATATGCATTTAATACTAGCGACGGCATCTATGTGTCAGACCGGGGTCTTATCAGCCAACCTGTTATTATTGAAATCCTCATAGAATTTGTTGACGTTTTGTATATTGACTACAAAGCAATAACATGTTGAAAAATAAGAGATGTTGTTCAATGGTTTATTTTAACGACGTTTTTACTTGAAACAAGCATATACAGCACTAAGGTAAGGTAAGGTAAGGTTAGGTGGCAGCCCGATGTATCAGGCACACTTAGACTATTCAGTCCATTGTGATACCACATTGGTGAACTTCTCTCTTATCACTGAGTGCTGCCCGATTCCATGTTAAGCTCAATGACAAGGGACCTCCTTTTTATAGCCGAGTCCGAACGGCGTTCCACATTGCTGTGAAACCACTTAGAGAAGCTTTGAAACCCTCAGAAATGTCACCAGCATTACTGAGGTGGGATAATCCACCGTTGAAAAACTTTTTGGTGTTCGGTCGAAGCAGGAATCGAACCCACGACCTTGTGTATGCAAGGCGGGCATGCTAACCATTGCACCACGGTGGCTCCCTTATACAGCACTAAGTTCGGCCGGGCCGAATCTTAAATACCCACCACCATGAACCAAATATTAGGGTTTCCTTTGAAATTTCAGGAGGGCTTGAGGACACTTCCCGAAGATAAATTTAAAGATTTAACCTATGAGGACTATATCAGATTCTGGATTTATAAAAACCATTTTTGTTTGAGTTTTAGAGGAATCTCTTGTAAGTGTGCAAGAAAATTATAAAATAACGTCTTGATTTGAAATCTTAAATCTGTAGAAGTAAAATCTGGAAATTTTACATTGAGTTTCAAGCAATTTTCATGATCAGTGTGCCTTCTACACCCTCAAGAAGTGAAGTCAGTCTATATGGAGGCATTACCAAATGGACCAATAAATACTTAATCCGATACACGTTTTTGTGAGCCTAAAATACCAGAATATTTACAATTTCAGGCAAATCAGATAAAAACTACGGTTTCTAGAAACCCAAAGAGTTAAATCGGGAGATCGTTCTTATACTAAAATATGGACCGATACTCACCGTTTTCAGCACACCTCTTTATGACCCGAAAATACCTCTAGATTTCCAATTTCAGACAAATTGGATAAAAACTACGGTTTCTATAAGCCCAAGACCCCAAATCGGGAGGTCGTTTTATATGGGGACCATACCAAAACATGGACCGATACTCACAATTTTTGGCACACGTATTTGTGGTCCTACAATACCTCTAGATTTCCAATTTCAGGTAAATTGAATAAAAACTGCGGTTTCTATAAGCCCAAGAAGTAAAATCGGGAGATCGGTCTATATTGGGGTTATACCAAAATATGGACCGATAATCACCATTTTCGGCACGCCTCTTTATGGTCCTAAAATACCTCTAGATTTCCAATTTCAGACAAATTGGATAAAAACTACGGTTTCTATAAGCCCAAGACCCCAAATCGGGAAGTCGTTTTATATGGGGACCATACCAAAACATGGACAGATACTCACAATTTTTGGCACACGTATTTGTGGTTCTACAATACCTCTAGATTTCCACTTTCAGGTAAATTGAATAAAAACTGCGGTTTCTATAAGCCCAAGACCCCAAATCGGGAGATCGGTCTATATGGGGGCTATACCAAGATATGGACCGATACTCACAATTTTTGGCACACATATTTGTGGTCCTACAATACCTCTAGGTTTCCAATTTCAGGTAAATTGAATAAAAACTGCGGTTTCTACAAGCTCAAGAAGTAAAATCGGGAGATCGGTCTATATGGGGGCTATACCAAAACATGGACCGATACTCACCATTTTTGGCACACCTCTTTATGGTCATAAAATACCTCTAGATTTCAAATTTCAGGCAAATTGGATAAAAACTACGGTTTCTATAAGCCCAAGACCCCAAATCGGGAGGTCGGTTTATATGGGGACTATATCAAAACCTGGACCGATACAGCCCATCTTCGAACTTGACCTGCCTGCAGATAAAAGACGAGTTTGTGCAAAAATTCAGCACGATTGCTTCATTATTGAAGACTTTAGCGTGACAGACAGACAGACAGACGGACATCGTTATATCGTCTTAGAATTTCTCCCTGATCAAGAATATATATATATACTTTATACAGTCGGAAATCGATATTTCGATGTGTTACAAACGGAATGACAAACTTATTATACCCCCGTCACCATTCTATGGTGGTGGGTATAAAAAAGGCTTTATTTGAAATATAATTGTATTCCATTGCAATAGCTTAAAGAGTAAATATATATAAATATGTGATATAGATTTTAAGTTTTATTATTATTATTGTTATTTATTTATTATGCCCTGCACAACAAGAACAATATCTTATAATTAAAGTGCAGGAAACGTATTCATGATGAGGTATCCCAGCAAAAACTAGGTAACCACATCTCATTACAATTGACATTACCAGGAGCAAAGCTGTCATTACACGTTGCATTACATTGCGGCGAGTCATAATGACTAACTTGTAATGACAAAAATAAATACTTCTCGGTAATTTTCGAATTGTTATTCTCAAATTTTTAGGCAGTTGTAGTTAATATAAGTATTCACACAAAAGAATATGTAATGTAACGATAACTCTGAAGATTTTTCCGTTAAGATTTTTTTATCACAAATATTTCATAATACTTGTGTTTAATGACATTATCATATTATGTTTTAAATAAATGCTTTCTTATACCTCATTGACATTACACTTCCAAAATGCGCTTAAACTAAATTTCAAATGCCATTTGCCTTATAAAAAAGAGACTTAAAATCCACTTTTAGTAGATTTCGAACCTTATGTGAATTGGCTATTTGATATATTATAACGTAATTCACGAATCCAACTCCCTTAAACAACCTACATTTATTTCTATTTTAAGTGTGACATTAATTTGATCGGCGATAGAAATCAATATTTTCGAAATTTGGTTGCCTGAGACAATAAGTGGCTATTTTGCAAGCTTTGGTGTATCTACGAATAAGTCATTACATATTAGGTGATTATATGCTTTAAATGCACTACTTATTTTGTGGCCGAAAGTATGCCTGGGGAGAAGTACTTTCCTCCTAGGACATGCTTATGTAAATGTAATCCGAAGCGATGCTAATTAATAAGTGGTTATTAATTTTTAAATAGGCTTATCTACAAGATTACCGGGTAATGAGAGTTTTTGCTGGGATTTTAAAATAAGTAAGGTATTTTAAAGTAAGAAAACGTAAAAATATAACAAAATTGATATTAACATATTATATGAGGTTTAACATAAAAAAATTTAAATTACAAAAAAGTACTAAATTCGAACTAACAATGGGATAGGAAAATTGAATGCAAAACAATGTAACATAACATCAACAACAATAAGGACAATTGGGAAAATAAAATTATAAAAACAAATTGATCGTAATTTTCTCCGAAAAAAAAAATAAACAAATAAATATCTTTGGCTATTCACTAACGAGAAACACTAAAAATTTTGAATAACGAAAACTTGAAATTTACTGCGCTGCTGGTTAGTTGCAAACTGTTTGGTAGTGAATTCCAGAGACGGACACTATTTATAGAAAATTGCAATTCCGAGACTAAGCTCGTACGTCTAAAAGGTATTTAGTTATTATTATTGTTTGTGATGTCCAGTTTTAATAATTTATAAATGAAACAAATGTAAAACAATTATATTTCAAATAAAAAATTCTCTGGAAAAGGTCGGAAAAAAGCCGACGATACGTCGAGAAAAAAGATGAAATGTTTTATTTGCATTTATATACTGTGACCTAAACAGCCCATTAAACTAAACAAAAATCTGACTAAAAGATAATTGTGTCTTAAAGTTGTCCATACTTCAATTCTCCGCTTCTTTAGCTCGAAATCATCACCAAAATCATTAGTCTTAAGAAAAAATCTTTGGAATCGCACATGCTTTTTTCAGTGTGTATTAAATGTTTCTAAATCTGCAATTATATTCTTTTCTTTGCTTGATAAAACTTGTAAACCTCTATGGGTTGGTTCGTAATTGCGGATTAAACACAATGCTCATGCGACTTGCAGCCACTGTATGTCCCTTTCAACATGAGCATCGCGACACATAACAAGCGTTCGTTCAGGATATGGGTTCCATACCACAATATGTGGTATGTGTGGTATATGTGGACGTGGTAGTTGTTTATGGAGGTTGCAGACTACATGACAAAGACACCTGTGATTAGGGGTTGAATTGATGCTTCTTAAATGACATACTGTGGCGGTACAAACCTCACTGTTGATAACAACCCTTTACAAAAATTAGGTGGTTTTAAATATAGATAAACGATTGCAGATACAGTAAGTATGCGAGAATACATAACGATGTATTTATATATCATATGGTGGGGTATTTTGGTACAAAATTTATTGAATTAGTCAATGTTTTGATACAATGAATGTTTAGTTATTTAAATCAATAAAAATGTTTCAGTATTGAGGCGATTTACAATAAATTCACTTAATTTTCCAATTATAAATTATTGTAGAGAATTTTGATCACTATATAATTGATCAAAATTTTTAGATAAATACTGACAATTAAATGATTCAAGATTAAGACTTTCCCCTGGGGAGCCTAATTACTAAACATATAAGACTGAGCATATAAGACACATTGAGTCATCCCCCTAGCCAGATCTATACTGAAGACTATGGCAATGGCCACTCGCCTGAACTGAATCATGTATAGCTAGGCGCATATAGAATTGTATTGGGTACTTTCTTTTAACTTAAAAAGACTCAATTAATCAAGTTCCTTAACAGTCGTTGTCCAAAAAAGTTCAAACAATTATAACCCAGCAAAAAAGCGTCGCCAAAAAAGTAGTGAAAATTTCCTTTTTGGATCCGGAAGTGGTGCAAAATTGACGCAGAAGCGATGATTTTAACATGGACTTGTCATAGGACGGATGTCCACCATTTCAACAGCCGTTGCACTGAATTTCCATCACTTCTTAAGGTGTGATGCAAATACAGTTATTTGGATGTGAATAAAGAAATTTCGTGATATTTTGGCGAATAAATAATTTTTAATTTTTTTTATGATTTTTAATGCATTATAACGCTTGCCTTGAACGTTTGACATCAAATATTTTCAAAAATTCGCAATTTTCTAGAAAGGATTTAGCATTTTTTTCGCCAAAATTTAAATAATTTGCACTATTTTATTAATATTTAATCTGTTTTTAACCCACAATAAAACTTTAAATTTCCCATTAAAAATATGAAAAAAGCGAGTTATAAAAAATTCACTCAAATGAACTTCCTGTGCAGTTAAAATAAAGAACATCTTTGGGAGGACATTGGAAGTGCTTTTAAAGTTGTGCCTTGAGAAGAACTTCCAAATTTTTTGCTGGGAAAGTAAACGCATGCATGCAATAAAAACATTATAATTTTTTTCCGATTCTTTAAGAAAAATTTGTATTCTTTGATGTAGTTAAATTTATGTTTTTTGCGCCATAAAAACTCTACGGGAAATTGATCAAAACCAAGTCCGGAACAGGATTAGTCCCTGGTGTGTATGGACGAGCCCCCGTTCTGGTCAAAACGAATGGAAAGGACCAGTCATTTTTTTAACATGGGTTTGTCATTGACGGGGTAAATTTACACTTTAAGACACGACTTGGACTCATTATAAAGGGCATTTCCTGGGACAATTTAAAAGTACTACTCCATAGACAGATCCTCATGAAGCAGTCTGGGACAAAATCCTAGGAACCTGTTTCGTTTTGAGCATCCGAATTGCAACAGAAAGGAAATACTTTTGGAAAATGTTGAACAAAGATTATTCTGGTAATTTCATTACAGTAAATATGTAGAACCATAAGGTTTTGTATCTTTATTGATAGTAATCAATAAACTATATGAACGTGTAAAAAAGCGACAAATTGGAGGACTGGTTCCAGTCCTGTGATAGGACCTTCAGCAATTTGCTGCAATTTCCCGTAGGGAAGTTCAAGGCCGACCCAGTTTAGATCAATTCACTCATTTCTGATAAAATATAACGTGTAAAGTAATGTGTACATTTTTCATCTGCCTTTCCTCGCAGAGGGAATAATTTTATTAGAATTTTACTGAAATAAAATAATGTTAAATTGTCTTTAGAAAAATTCGTTGATTTTTTTGAGGGTATAATTATGGCATGGAAACATGTACTTTTTCGTGAGTGAGTTGTGTGGTGAATGCGATTTCCTAACGACGGTCGTTCGTAAAAAATGCGTTTTTTTGTGTAGAGAAGACTCCATTGATATGTTGAGAATATGATCAATTCTGTTGAAATAATTTACAAAAGCAATCTCAAATCAACCTTAATTTTCTTGTACATGAAAAAAAATCTTACATCTTTTGGAATTTTCTAATTTTATCTTGAAGAACAAAGGATGTAAATAAGGAATACAAAATATTCCATTGCATGATTTTTTTAACTGAACAAAGAAACAAATAAAAATACCGAACCACCACAACCACCGAACCATCTGCAGTATTTGTATTAATATAACAATTTCAGGGGTCCATGTTTAAAAGCTGTTACCTAGACCAAAAAGGTAACTGAATTTAAATTTAATTTTGTGGAATTATTTTTCCAAAATAATTCATTTTGACAAGGTGGGACGCGCACTCTTAGTGAAAGTGATGGGAAATTTTAATTGCTATGGATGTATTCGCTTGATGATGAATACACCGAAAACTGTGAACTGTTTTATAGGAAGAATTGAACTACCTCGCGCGAAAATTGAACTAAATTTTACTCCACGTTTTGAGATTTCCACAAAGCGTTGTTAAAGCCAGGAAATTTTAATGCCCTGTTGTACTTTTTAACTGCAGTTCACGAAATTACATCATCTCACAGTAGAAAAAATTAACTAAAAGTAAAGAAGAAAATCATTGGCGCCAAATCATGACCATTTCTTACTATTTTTGGGAATCGTACGAAAATCTTATTTTGCTTTAGTTCATATTGAACTTACGTGTACGGTCATTGAACTTCATACTTTTATACTTCATAAAATTTTTGAGACATACTTAAAAAGTAAGATTTCATTAAGCTTTGGAAAATTTCGATAAAAAATAATAAAATTTAACTACAAGCAAATAAATTTTTTCCAATAAAAATAAGTTAAATTTAGCGTTAGTTTAACTACGGAAGTTTTGTTCTGTGTACTCTTTTAATGTACGGATATGCGATTATGTTTTAAATGTAAAATCTACAGATATTAATAGTAAAAATAATAATAATAGTAAATTGCTTATAGAAGTAAAGGTTTGTTATACCTTAACAAGTATATACAGCACTAAGTTCGGCCGGGCCGAATCTTAAATACCCACCACCATGAACCAAATATTAGGGTTTCCTTTGAAATTTCAGGAGGGCTTGAGGACACTTCCCGAAGATAAATTTAAAGATTTAACCTATGAGGACTATATCAGATTCTGGATTTATAAAAACCACTTTTGTGTGAGTTTTAGAGGAATCTCTTGTAAGTGTGCAAGAAAATTATAAAATAACGTCTTGATTTGAAATCTTAAATCTGTAGAAGTAAAATCTGGAAATTTTACATTGAGTTTCAAGCAATTTTCATGATCAGTGTGCCTTCTACACCCTCAAGAAGTGAAGTCAGTCTATATGGAGGCATTACCAAATGGACCAATAAAAACTTAATCCGATACACGTTTTTGTGAGCCTAAAATACCAGAATATTTACAATTTCAGGCAAATCAGATAAAAACTACGGTTTCTAGAAACCCAAAGAGTTAAATCGGGAGATCGTTCTTATACTAAAATATGGACCGATACTCACCGTTTTCAGCACACCTCTTTATGACCCGAAAATACCTCTAGATTTCCAATTTCAGACAAATTGGATAAAAACTACGGTTTCTATAAGCCCAAGACCCCAAATCGGGAGGTCGTTTTATATGGGGACCATACCAAACCATGGACCGATACTCACAATTTTTGGCACACGTATTTGTGGTCCTACAATACCTCTAGATTTCCAATTTCAGGTAAATTGAATAAAAACTGCGGTTTCTATAAGCCCAAGAAGTAAAATCGGGAGATCGGTCTATATTGGGGCTATACCAAAATATGGACCGATACTCACAATTTTTGGTACACGTATTTGTGGTCCTACAATACCTCTAGGTTTCCAATTTCAGGTAAATTGAACAAAAACTGCGGTTTCTACAAGCTCAAGAAGTAAAATCGGGAGATCGGTCTATATGGGGGCTATACCAAAACATGGACCGGTACTCACCATTTTTGGCACACCTCTTTATGGTCATAAAATACCTCTAGATTTCAAATTTCAGGCAAATTGGATAAAAACTACGGTTTCTATAAGCCCAAGACCCCAAATCGGGAGGTCGGTTTATATGGGGACTATATCAAAACCTGGACCGATATAGCCCATTTGCCATTTACCGTATTATTATAACCACCACCATAGAATGGTGACGGGGGTATTATAAGTTTGTCATTCCGTTTGTAACACATCGAAATATAGATTTCCGACTATATAAAGTCTTGATCAGGGAAAAATTCTAAGACGATATAGCCATGCCCGCCTGTCTGTCTGTCTGTCTGTTGTAATCACGCTACAGTCTTCAATAATGAAGCAATCGTGCTGAATTTTTGCACAAACTCGTCTTTTGTCTGCAGGCAGGTCAAGTTCGAAGATGGGCTATATCGGCTTGGGGTCTTCGATTTTCCTGGAATTGGAAACCTAGAGGTATTTAGGACCATAAAGATGAGTGCCGAAAACAGTGAGTATCGGTCCATGTTATGATATAGCTTCCATATAGGCCGATCTCCCGATTTTACTTCTTGGGCTTCTAAAATTCATAGTTTTTGCCTGAAATTGGAAATTTAAAGGAATTGTGGGACCACAACTACGTGTGTTGAAAGTGAGGTGTATAGGTCTATGTTTTGATATATCCCCCATATAGACCGATCTCCCGATTTGGGGTCTTGGGCTTTTAGAAACTGGAGTTTTTATCCAATTTGCCTGAAATTTGAAATCTACAAGTATTTTAGTACCATAAAGAGGTGTGCCAAAAATGGTGAGTACCGGTCCATGGTGAAGACCGATCTCTCGATTTTACTTCTTGGACTTCTAGAATCCGTAGATTTCATCCAATTTGCCTGAAATTGGAAATCTTGAGGTATTTTAGGACCACAAAGAGGTGTGCCACAAATGGTGAGTATCGGGTAATGTTGTGATGTAGCTCCCGTAGAGAGCGATCTCCCGATTTTACTTCTTGGGCTTATGTAAACCTTAGTTTTTATCCATTTTGCATCAAATTGAAAATCTAGAGGTATTTTAGGACGATAAAAAGGTGTGCCGAAAATGGTGAGTATCGGTCCATGTTTTGAGTTTTTATCTAAATTGGACGAAATTTGAAATCTGGAGGTTTTTTATGATTATAAGTAGGTGTGCGAGAAATGATTTTATTGTTTGGGATTCTAGAAACCGTAGTTTTTATCCGATTTGCCTGAAATTTGAAATCCAGAAGTATTTTAGGACCATAAAGAGATGTGCCGAAAACGGTGAGTATCGGTCCTTGTTTTAGTATAGCCCCCATAAGACCGATCCTCCGATTTTACTCTTTGGGTTTCTAGAAACCGTAGTTTATATTCTATTAGCCTGAAATTGTAAATATACTGGTATTTTAGACTCAAAAACGTGTATCGGCTTTAGTTTTTATCGGTCCATTTGGTTAGGCCTCTATATAGACCGAATTCAGATCTTGAGGGGACAGAAGGTGCACTGATCATGAAAATTGCTTGAAACTGAATGTAAAATTTCCAGATTTTACTTCTGGTAATCATTTTAATAATTGGGGTAAAAATCTATAGATTTTAGATTTCAAATCAAGGCGTTATTTCATCATTTCTGGCACACTTGCAAGAGATGTTAATGATTCCTCTTATAAATCCATAATCTGATATAGTCTTCGTAGGTATAATCATTAAATTTGTTTCGGGAAGTGTACAAGTTGAACTGGTCTGCTTGGCAGAATATCTGTTATCAAACCCCCCTGTTGACAAGTTGAAAATACTGTGTTGCTATGTTACAACATTGCCGAATGCATTCCATCTCTAATGTATAGGACACAGTAATAGTGGCACTGTAATAGTTTTAGACCAGGGGTAGTCAACCTTTTTTTACTTACCGCCCACTTTTTCACCTCGAGTGATAGAAAAACATTCTTACCGCCACAGTGTTGTTTATTGATAAAGGGTGATACGGTCAAAATTTGGTCAAGGGAAACGCGTGTAAATCGGTGAAATCGTTTATTTAAAAAATCAAATTAAATTTCTTTTTCAAGTTCAATTAGTATAAAATTCAGGAAAAATATTCAGTTAGGCTTTCGCTTTTCCAAATCCGAATTGCCGGGCCTCACGCTTGACACCTGCCATCAGATTTTGTACAGCCACCTTCTTCGCCGCAGAAAGACAGTTTGCCTTGAACTGCTGCTCGTCCTTAGCAGTTTTTTTGGTCTTCTTTAGGTTCCGCTTGACAATAGCCCAGTATTTCTCAATTGGGCGGAGCTCTGGCGTGTTGGAAGGGTTCTTGTCCTTGGGAACCACCTGCACGTTGTTGGCGGCGTAAAACTCCATGGCCTTTTTAGCGTAATTGCAAGATGCCAAATCGGGCCAAAACTGTACGGAACAACCGTGTTTCTTCAGGAAAGGCAGCAGACGTTTATTCAAACACTCTTTCACGTAAATTTCTTGACAGTCCCGGAAGCTATGAAAATGCTGCGTGTACAGTCTCCGGGATCGCGCTTTGGCCGTCGTATTTTGTTTATCATCGCGATTTGGAATCACTACCTTCTTGTAAGTCGATAGTCCGGCTCGGTTTTTGGCTCGTTGCGCGGTTGTAGACGATACACCCAGCTTATTTGCGGCATCTCAGAGAGAGAGGTTAGGGTTTCGCTTGAAACTACCGGCAACTCTCTTTGTCGTCTCAGCGGCTTCCGGTTTTCGATTTCCCCCCGATCCAGACTTCCTGGCTGTCGACAAACGTTCCCCAAACACTTTAATTACATTTGTAACGGTTGATTTGGCAACTTTTAGCGATTTTGCCAGCTTTGCGTGCGAGTAGCTCGGATTGTCGCGATGCGCGAGCAAAATTTTGATACGCTTCTTGCTTGGACGGCATTTTGATAACTGAAGAGTGAATTCCAAAATCAAAATAGGAGCAACATTCTACACACACGGGAGCCACCGTAGTGCAATGGTTAACATGCCCGCCTTGCATACACAAGGTCGTGGGTTCGATTCCTGCTTGTTACATTTCTAAGGCTTTCAAAGCTTCTCTAAGTGGTTTCACTGCAATGTGGAACGCCGTTCGGACTCGGCTATAAAAAGGAGGTCCCTTGTCATTGAGGTTAACATGGAATCGGGCAGCACTCAGTGATAAGAGAGAAGTTCACCAATGTGGTATCACAATGGACTGAATAGTCTAAGTGAGCCTGAAACATCGGGCTACCACCTAAACTAACCTAACCTAACCTTCTACACACACACCTTCAAAATGAGGGGTGTTCAGGTTTTTTTAAATGCAAAATTGAAAGAAATACGTCAAGTTTATATTGACCAAATTTTGCCCGTATCACCCTTTAAACTGTTTTTATTTATTAGGTTTTTACATTTTATTAAGTAATTTTAATTAAGTATAGCGAAATATTGAGTATTTAATGGGATCCCTGCCCAGCAAAAACTGGGTAAGCACTAGTGATTCTTCCAGTAATAACGGCAATCAAAAACTTACTACTTGTAATATTACCTGGGATTTAAAAATAATAACTTACCTGTGTATACCAAACGTGATTCCTTTTTATCACTAACACATTCAAAAAAAAAGTGAACTCTCTATTTCACTAAAGCCAATTTAACTTTATTTTAGTTCATGGATTTATTATGTTTGGAGAAAGTTTCCTTTACTCTAATAATTTTGTGCGTACGTTAGTTAAATTAAATAAAAAAACGGGAAAAATTATACACTAATTAAGCATAAAGATTTACTAAATTCGTAGTTCTCGCAAAATAGTTCATTATTTCTTTAAATGTGTAACTTTTACTATAAATGCATCCATCATGAACTTCGTATGTCACTAAAGACATTCTTGCAATTTTGAACTCCAATTTTTTCCTTCAAACTACAAAATTTTCTTTAACATGTGAAAAAAAAATTAATTATGTATAATAAATTTTCTTGAATTTGTCGAAAAATATTTACTCTATTTTGTGATATCGGCGTGATGTAGCGTTTGTAATACTGTTTAGTTAAAATTTTCTAATCATATTCAAAATTTTCTAAAAAAGTTAAATAATTTTTTTTAACCTTGCTATTTTCTTGACATTTTTTAAATAGAATAACCTCTACAGCGATTGTGGGCACTGTTTTTTCATTTCAGAAAAAATTGCAACATAATTGATAATGCCAACAAAATATATATACCCTTGTTTTCTTAAGCTGTATCATCATTTATATTGCAAAATTCCATCATTGAATGAATCCATGCCGTGGAGTACGGTATAGTGTGTTGGATTACAAAACAACAGGTCTGAGTTCGATTCCTCCTGGCGTAGAGATTTTCAAAGTACAAATTGTACTTTGTTTCGTAACATAAATAATCCTGATTCGACTAAATATAAGGTAGGAAAACGTATTAATAGTTTGAATTCCTCTTTCCACATATTGGGATGTAAAAGAGGTACTTTTATGTTGCCACAACTTTCATTATCCGCCATTTTTTAAACTCTATCTACATCGTCTGTGTGTGTAAATAGTAAAAAAAATGAATTTGCGGTGTAAGCTTCTACATTTACAGATAGTTAAAATATATAATATACTTAGGAAAATCCTACCACCCACCAAAAAGGTTGAATATTGCTGTTTTAGACAAACGAAATTTTTATCACGGTTGTAAATGTCAAATGTGTTCGTTTTGAAAAAATATCATTCGATCTCATTTGAGTTAGCGAAAGGCGAAAAATGTAAGCTATTTTTGTTATTTCTTATCCAAAATTGTGTAAAAAGTAATTTTTTTAAGGTCGTCAACTAGCAAAAACTGACACACTAAACAGTGCCAGTTTGAGGTAGTGGTGGATTTTATGTCGAAGTATCCTGATCTGGCAAAAGGTTTTTTGAAGTCACCCGATGCAAAGACCAAATCCCATAATCTGTGGAAAAGATTGGAAGCCGATCTTAACATGATGGGTCCACCTGTACGTGATCTGTCAGGTTGGAAAAAAGTATGTTGGTTAGAAAAGTTATATTTTAACAATAAAATTAAAAAGAATCATTTTTAGGTTTGGTCAGACCTCAAAGGTAAGTTAAGAAAAAATAAACAGAACTTTACTGGCACAGGAAGTGGTCCACCAAAGCTTTGCGCCATAACTGGACTGGAGGAGAGAACAATCACCGTTCTCAGTATAAGAGCAGTAAAAATTTAGCTCAGAAAACAGAGAATGAAGCCGGCCCATTTTTGTCGGCGGCGGCTGACACTAAAATTTGCCGATATAAATTTTCAGCGGCGGACAATTGTCTATTTTAAAATTGACTTGAAGTTATTCGAATGGAATAGTTGTACAACCAATCTGACAATCAAATTTACATTTCATTAAAACTCTGTTCGGTTTTCGTGTTGAAATTCCATACAAAACCATAAAATGCGAAAAACTAGCGAAATTTTTTCCATTTGTGGTACTTTGTTTTTTTTTTTCGAGTTGAAAATATGACGTTTAAGCACGGCGCCATTTGCAATGTGAATTAAGAAATAATTTATTTATTAAAACTATTTGTGTATGTTTATAACGCAAACACGAATCATATTTTTGTTCCGAAAATATACAAAGGATCAAAGGAGTAACAGATCGCTCCCTGTTACCTAAATAAACGCCACTTTTATGTGCGAATAATAAAAGAAATGAATAAAAAATATATTATTTTATTCCTTTAATGTAAATAGGCTTCAATGGAAAACGGTATTCACATTTCACAATTGCTTACCTTCAATAAAAGTAGATTGTTTTCCATTTTTACAATACCACAAAACACAGATAATTTCAAATGCGTTCTTCCATATATTTTTCGAACCATTACCACGTGGCCATTTCTTGTTGCACACTTTATATATTTCAACCCTTTGCTATGATTTGTTGTTGCGTTCAAAATATTTATGCACACATTTCGAACGGAGCAGACAGAATGTCGCCAATCATGTTTTTCAATTTACGCGAAAAACAAAAACCCAACCGTTCATTACAAGTTACTTCCACAGACTGATCTCTCCATCATACATTGTTGAATAAATACCCATTCTCTTGTCCTCTTTTCGCTCTTTCCATCGCTCAAAATTATTCAATTTCAATCACAAAGGTGATTGGATCAATCGCAAGTTTAATTCGAAACGGAATTGAAAATTATTTCCGAATTGATTAACAAATTGATTGAATCCATTAATATTTTAATTGGAAACGTATAATTATTTATGTGTGGGCACACGCAAATTCAGTCTATTCCTTGTATTAAAATTTGTTTGATTCGTGTAGAACCCTGTTGTATGGGAACCAATGTTGTAAATACACTTGAAAACATACTTTAAAATATTATACTTATATAATCCATTGGTTGGTAAAATATTTTTTGCAAACTCTTCAAATAGCGACAAGGTTGAGAAATTTGGAGGTAGATTAAAAACAACTTTCAATGCCTTATTCTGCATAGATTGAAGTGATCTTAGCTCACTATTATTTTTATTGTATGCACATGATGTAACCATATAATTTAAATGCGATTATATTAAACAGGAAAATATTGTTAGATATTATACGCTTACACATTCATGTATTAAAGGGTGATACGGTCAAAATTTGGTCAATATAAACTTGACGTATTTCTTTCCATTTTGCATTTAAAAAACCTGAACACCCCTCATTTTGAAGGTGTGTGTGTGTAGGATGTTGCTCCTATTTTGATTTTGGAATTCACTCTTCAGTTGTCAAAATGCCGCCCAAGCAAGAAGAGCAGCGTATCAAAATTTTGCTCGCGCATCGCGAAAATCCAAGCTACTCGCACGCAAAGCTGGCAAAATCGCTAAAAGTTGCCAAATAAACCGTTACAAATGTAATTAAAGTGTTTGGGGAACGTATGTCAACAGCCAGGAAGTCTGGATCGGGGGGAATTCGAAAACCGGAAGCCGCTGAGACGACAAAGAGAGTTGCCGGTAGTTTCAAGCGAAACCCTAACCTCTCTCTCCGAGATGCCTCAAATAAGCTGGGTGTCGTCTACAACCGTGCATCGAGCCAAAAAACGAGCTGGACTATCGACTTACAAGAAGGTAGTGACTCTAAATCGCGATGATAAACAAAATACGACGGCCAAAGCGCGATCCCGGAGGCTGTACACGACGATGCTTACGAAGTTTGACTGCGTGGTAATGGACGACGAAACCTACGTCAAAGCCGACTACAAGCAGCTTCCGGGACAGGAGTTTTATACGGCAAAAGGAAGGGGAAAGGTAGCAGATATTTTCAAGCACATAAAACTGTCAAAGTTCGCAAAGAAATATCTGGTTTGGCAAGCCATCTGTACCTGTGGCTTGAAAAGCAGCATTTTCATAGCTTCCGGGACTGTCAACCAAGAAATTTACGTGAAAGAGTGTTTGAATAAACGTCTGCTGCCTTTCCTGAAGAAACACGGTTGTTCCGTACTGTTTTGGCCCGATTTGGCATCTTGCAATTACGGTAAAAAGGCCATGGAGTTTTACGCCGCCAACAACGTGCAGGTGGTTCCCAAGGACAAGAACCCTCCCAACATGCCAGAGCTCCGCCCAATTGAGAAATACTGGGCTATTGTCAAGCGGAACCTAAAGAAGACCAAAAAAACTGCTAAGGACGAGCAGAAGTTCAAGGCAAACTGGCTTTCTGCGGCGAAG
Source organism: Haematobia irritans (assembly GCF_050003625.1). Lineage (NCBI taxonomy): Eukaryota > Metazoa > Arthropoda > Insecta > Diptera > Muscidae > Haematobia > Haematobia irritans. Next base: position 111,266,205 of record NC_134398.1, on the reverse strand, counting down.
AAGGTGGACAAGGTGGCTGTACAAAATCTGATGGCAGGTGTCAAGTGTGAGGCCCGGCATTTCGGATTTGGAAAAGCGAAAGCCTAACTGAATATTTTTCCTGAATTTTATACTAATTGAACTTGAAAAAGAAATTTAATTTGATTTTTTAAATAAACGATTTCACCGATTTACACGCGTTTTCCCTTGACCAAATTTTGACCGTATCACCCTGTAATTTTCCATCAATATAGACACTAAAATCGTTGTGAACTGAAGGTTTTGGTCTAAATCGAATAAGTTTTGTTTTATCAGGGTTCAGAACTAGTCTGTTTACTCGTGCAAATACCACAAAAATTGATGTTAGACCTCATAAAATATATACCTATCGACTCAGAATCACCTCCTGAGTCGATCTAGCGCTTGGTGTCCGTTGTTGTTCACACGATTCGGGTCCCAATCATTAACCGGTTTTGATGAAATTTGTACAGGATGTTATGGGCACAAGGACGAACGCTATTGAATTTGGAAGAAATCGGATCAAATTTAGATATACACAGAAAAAAGTATCTCGTAAATTTGAGGACCATTTTAACTTCCACATAGTTCCAAAAATTTACTGCAATATAGTTAATTTTTCGTAACCACAACGAAAATTAACTTAGATAAGAAAACTTATAAAATTTTAGTAAATGTTTTGTAGTTCACTAACTACGAAATCGGAAGGATTAATTGTATTATATATTTTAATATAATATAATATTATATATTATTATATTAAAAAATACATAGGCAATATTAAAATTTTACTACGAAATGTGGACAATTTACTAAGAAAAATTTTTGTATGGAAAAAAGTTTTTGTAGTAAAAATTAACTTAACGATATTACCGATTCGTATGAGGGCTACCTACAGCTTATTCCCCTTTTTATTATAACCCAGCAAAAAATTTGGAAGTTCTTCCAAAGACACAACTTTAAAAGCACTTCCAGAAGATGCACTCCCAATGATGTTCTTTATTTTAACTACCCAGGAAGTTCTTTTAATTCAATTTTTTATAACTTGTTTTTTTCATACTTTTAATGGGTAATTTTAATAGGTTAAAAACAGAGTAAGAATTAATAAAATGGTACAAATCATTTAAATTTTGTCGAAAAAAATGCTAAATACAATCTGAAAAAGTTGTGAATTTTTGAAAATATTTGAGGTCAAACGTTTCCGACAAGCGTAAGAATCCATTAAAAATTATAAAAAATTTTAAAAATTATTTATGTCAAAAAATTTCATAGTATTTTTTAATTTTTTTTATTAAGTCTATAGATTAAATAATCCTTACAGACTAATTCTATAAATACATATTTACAAATAACATTATGCATTTAAAAATAGTATTATTTTACGCTTAAGTGTGGTATGATCTTCAGATAGGTCCAGTAAGAAGAAATACTTATTGAATTGGGAGAACAGACGAAGTATTGGGTTATTATTCTCATAATTTGACCTAGAACAAGGGATTTTGAGCAGCTGGTAGTTTCGTGACGGCCTCAGAGGAACATTCACAAGGATCCGATTCAAAATATAGACACAATCCGTTCGTCCGTGAATAACATTAGACAAGAAGCGAATATTTAGCATTGTGCGGCGACTCTTTAAAGTTGGGAGTTTGATTATATTCAGCCTGTATTCATAACTGGGAAGGTTACTAGAATTCCACCCATATCTGCGAAGACAGAACAAAAGAAATTGTTTCTGAACCGATTCTATTGAATTGGAGTGTATCGCATAAACAGGATCCCAAATTACAGATGCATATTCAAGTATACAGCGCACAAACGAAATATATAACAGTTTTGTTACAACCGGATCAGAGAACTCCTTGCTCCACCTTTTGATGAAGCCAAGAGTTCCATATGCTTTGTTAATGGTTAAGGAGATATGTCGTCGAAAATCCAATCGCGGGTCCAATGTGACTCCAAGGTCTAGTATAGAATTAACAGATTCAAGTTCACGATCGTTCAAGACATAGCATGAGTGCAACAGTTTTATTCTGAAAAATGACGTATGTTTACATTTCGATATGTTCAGCTCCATCAGATTCACCTTGCACCACTGAAATAATCTGTCTAGATCTTCTTGTAAAATAGTTTGACCAGTATGGTCGTTAAAAGAATGAAAAATTTTAACATCATCTGCGTACATTAAAACGTTGCACCGAAATATTGATTCTGGTAAATCATTTATAAACAGGTTGAAAAGAATCGGTCCAATGTGACTTCCCTGCGGCACTCCTGAATATACAGCAATGTCTCTAGAAAGCGTATCACGAAATTTAACTTTCTGTGTTCTACCAGTCAAGTAAGAGCGAAGCCATTTTAAAAACATATCACTGATTCACCTTATCAAATGCTTTGCTAAAGTCAGTATAAACAACTTCAGTTTGTTTGCGTTCTTTGAATCCATCATTTATAAATGAAGTAAACTCCATTAGGTTAGTCACAGTTGATCTAGATTTTCTAAAGCCATGTTGACAGTTAGACAAAATTGGTAATACTTGAAAACATAGAGTTTCAGTCACAATCTTCTCAAAAAGTTTCGGAATAGCGTTCAGTTTAGCTATACCTCTATAATTACAAATATCCATCTTTCTCCCAGATTTAAATAACGGTGTAATAAAGGATTGTTTCCATAATGGCGGAAAAATTCCTGAACTAGGCGATTTGTTGAATAATTCGCATAAAGGAAAAGAAAGATAATCAGCACATTGTTTCAAGATACAAGCAGGAATACCATCTGGACCTGGAATATTGTCGTTTTTAAGGCTTGTGCGGAAAAAAGTTACGGTCACAGTTCGGTCCTCAAAATAATGCCAGATGTGCCTAACGTAGTGGATTACACTTTGGCGAGTCCACTTTTCGACAAAAAGTTTGAGACTCTAATCCCCAACAATGAGTCGTGGTGCACACAGACCCCGGGGAATAAAGAATGTATAGATTTCTACACTGATGGCTCCAAATTGGATGGACAAGTGGGGTTCGGAGTATATTCTAATGATCTGGAACTTCGAATAGCGAAAAGATTACCTAATCACTGTAGTGTTTTTCAGGCTGAAATATTAGCAATAAGAGAGGTGGCGAATTGGCTGAGAAATAAAGTTCCAAAAAATGTGGGTGTTCAAGAACGCAGCTTCATTATATCATTACGCTGATATATTATATAGCATAAATATAATTAACATTAAACCCATAGTAAACAGCATTTACGCTGTTATATTATCAAGCATATATATTTAAATATTATTTGCATTGTAAGCAGCAGAAGTCAATAGCAGACCAATTTAAATAAAGAATCTAATTTCACCGTCAACAATTGGACAGGTTATCGACTTCTGCTGCACTAGTTCATTTACACTAATATACTAAGTCAGCATAAATATTACTTAAGTCATTGACATAGCATAGGCTAGATATACGGTACGTGTTAACTTAATATATCGATTAATCATCAGTTATTTAGTATAAATAACGTGAATGAAATAAAACATTATGCTAGAACAAGTTTGCATTCTACATCATTCAAATCAACATACGGTTCAAGTACCCTATGTCCCATCTACAACTGTTCGTGTTTTGTACTTGAACAATATTAGGAAAAGAATATTCCCTGAATATTCAAAATTATACATTGGTGACCACAAAGATAAAAAATATTCATTGATTTCGAGTTTCCTTCCACCAGTGGTAAGGAACTCAAAGGAATTTATTAGTAAATCAGAGCACGCAGTCGATATTGAAGTCTTCCCGTACCAGCGAAATTCAAAAATGGAAAACTTAAAGGATTTGATAATCCGTCAAAAGGAAAGGACCGCAAACATAGAAAAAGCGGTAGCCAACATAAAGAAAACTCCACACGAGCGAAGATCTGTGGAGTATTACACAAAAAAAAGAAGATTTAATTGCTCAATGGAAAGCCTTAGACACAGCGGAAAATATACTACGCAACAACCCGATGTTGAGCGAAGATGACCCGTATATTGTCGAAGACATCCATAAATCAATAGGAATCGTATACAATACAACTATTGAGGAAGTAGAGCAGCTAATTAAAGGTCTGAGCAGGCAAACGAAGGCATTGCCAGCAGAACGAGGAGCAGGGTTTACCGCAGACAACCCATCCACATCCACTTCATCATTGCTAGTAGAGCTGGTTCACCCCCAGGCAACCAATCTTCATCAGGGTCCAGCAGTACAAACAAAATTCATGGATTGATAAGACGTCAAGGAGCACTTAAATCGTCATTGAAACGTCTAATTCAATGTAACGCTACGAAGGAATCTCCAGTCCAATCTCTATCTGCTATAGACAGATTATGGCACAAGATCGAGACTATCCATTTGGACATTTGGGAAATGTGTGCTAACCCGGCGGCTGAGGGTTATGACAATGGAGAGTATGAAGCCTTAGAAGAGAACGTAGCAATTCAAATAGCGTCTCTTTCTAAAACACAATCAAGCGAAAGCATAACCTCGGAATCAGTACAGCAAGCAAAGGATAGTTCCAACCTACAGCTACCAAAGATATCCATAGCAAGGTTCAATGGAGATTGCCTATCGTGGCAACCATTTTCGGACATATTTTCGAAAATGATAAATGAGCAAGATATTCCGGCAATCCAAAAGATGTGGTACCTCAAGGCCCATTTGAGCGGGGAAGCAGAACGATTAATACGTCACCTGGATATCACTGAAGGGAACTACACAACGGCATGGAACACGTTGAAGGACAGGTACGACAACAAGCGAGTCGTAGTATCCACAATACTTCAAAAATTGTTTGGCTGGGGAAACTTAACGGCCGAGTCCAAATCTCTGAAAGAGTTCCACGACGTCCTCAACGAAAGTTTGTCCGCACTGACGAACATTGGGATCAACATCGACAACTGGGACCCGGTACTTTTACATGTGTTGGTCAAAAAATTGGATCGCCAAACACACATCATGTACGAACAATCGCTAGAAAACCCCACAGAGCTACAGACGTTAAACAATTTCCTGAAGGTTTTACGAAACCGCACTTGAAGCTGTTGGTGGAAAGGACAAGGCAAAGCAAATTGCAACAACAACAACAACGTACAAATCAAGCGGATGTCCCCTGTGTGCGGAAGGCCATCCAATATATTACTGTAAACAGTTCTTGGCAATGAACATTGCGGATCGCCTTAAGTGGGTACAAAAGAAAGGGTTTTGCGTAAACTGTATTAAACCCGATCATCGTTCCAAGGAATGCACATCCAAGACATGCACTAAGTGTTCATGTAAACACAATTCGCTGCTGCATCTTGAAAAACAACAAATTGCCAGCAACAAACCCTCACAATCTAATAGTGAAGCATTACGCTCAACTTCAGTGGCATTAGCGAACGCTCGACCGGCAAAGATTCTACTCGCAACAGCAGTAATATAAATAACAGCCAACAATGGACGATCCGGAAAATTCCGAGCATTGTTGGAATCAGGATCCCAAATCAACATAGTCTCCGAAAGACTAATTAAAGACCTATCCATTCAACCAGAACGACCAACACTACACCCAGAAAAAAGTGCCTTCGAAACTAAAGGAAAAAATTTTCATCAATATGGTTTATCCATTTTATTTCGATTAAGGTAAATTTTTGTGAAAAATAATAAAATTTACTCGTTTCAGTAAAAAAATCCTAAACTGTAAGCAGTTAGGAATAGTTCATTAACTAGAATAAGGCATGAAATTTTACTCATACTATTTTCTTCGCTGGGTATAAGAATTTACTACTGAAAAAGAAAATTTTATTCACCGATAACAAAGCATTCGTAAAAATAAACAAAAACCGAACTAAAACCAAGTTTCCTCAAAATTAGTAAAATTTCTTATAAAATGATAATTGCGACTTCCTTTATAATAGAAAGTTTTTCATACATACGAACAACACTTGGCATAGAAAAATATTTTAGTTCATTCGTACTAAGAAGTATGCAATCCTTTCAAAACTTAAGGAAACACACTTGTTAGAATATAGGAAATTTTCCTAAATTTCTATTGTCTACCTGTAATCGATACCTGTCATCGTAATCGATGTGTTTGCGCGTGGGTGTAATCGATATATTTGCGCGTCGGTTGTTTTTTTAGTTGGAATCGCGTTGTTTTGGTATACGGAGAGATTGTTAAATAATAATATGGTAAAATAATATAATAAATAACAAATAAAATATTTGTTATTTTAAATTAGTGAGAAAAATTTTCGTTTTTTTAAATAAATCTATCAATGTTCGTGATAGTGTATAAAGAAAGAAAACACCAGCAGAATAACAACCCTTTCATTTGTCTTCATTTTGGAATCTTCAATTATCAGGTAATATTCAGTGACGCTAACCTTTTGCAACAAAAATGTTTTATGATTTTTTATATTTGTAGGTATTGAAATTGTAAAAGGAGGACAAAATCGTTAGGCAGCAACTTATTAAAAGTGAAAAGTACAAGAAGAAGAAAAAGTGCGTTTTACAGTTGATAATATCACACGGAAATTGGAAATAGTGGAATAATAAACTAATATTTCAAAGAGATTCGATGCTGTTGATTCTTAATAAATATATTCAATATATTAATAAAACATGTCTTTTATTGAAGATAAAATTGCTTATAGAAATAAATAAAATTGTATTTAAAAACGAAGGTAAGCAGTTCTAATTATGAAGTAAAAGTTTTACCACAAATGTGTAAGATTTGTCGAAATGAATGAAAAAATTTCAATAAAATCATTCCATATATGAATTCAAATTAGTTAAATTTTTTCATTCTGTAGTATAGTGGTATATAAATATAGGAAAATGTTAACTAATATATGGAATGCATTATTCCTAATTTCTACGAAAATCACATCGTTCAAACAAATAAAAATGTCTTTGGCGCTATACGAAGTTCAACTTTCTTCACAATGAGTTCATTTTAACTTAAAGAAGGGGTCACTTTTTTCTGGGTGTAAGTATTCAAGGAATTAGTGGAAGATCCAGACAAGCTACACAGCGGGTAAACGTTAAATTCGAGTCACTCACAAGCAAGTTTTCATCCAGGCTGGAGGCTTATGTTCTCCCAAACATAATACCACATCAACCTAGTGTATCGTTCGACATTTCATCCTGGTCTATTCCCAAAAACATAATGCTGGCAGACCCATCGTTCCAAAATTCGGCAAAAATTGATGTGTTACTTGGCGCAGAATTTTACTTTCATCTTCTGCTATCAGGAACATTTCACTTAGCAGACAATTTACCCGTCCTGCGGAACACAAAACTTGGGTGGATCGCCAGTGGACGATTAGCCGACGACAGCACAACAGAAGGAGCATGTGCAGTTTTTAGTGAAGACGATACAGCAACAAACTAACTACTTGAAAAATTCTGGAAAATCGAGGAAGTTCCTGCAGAAAGCAATCTCACAGTTGCAGAACAGGCGTGTGAAACTCACTTCATTCAAACCACAACCAGAGATCTCAATGGAGGATTTTATGTTCGTCTACCCCTGTCTGAGGATGCCGCAACACTTGGTGAATCAGAAACATCCGCATATTCCAGGTTCCTTGCCTTGGAACGACGATTCAAACGCGATAACAATCTTGAAAAACAATACAAGGACTTCATGCAGTCATACGAAGATCTTGGTCACATGACTCAAATCGATCCCAAAAACCTGCCAGGCCCTCGGTACTACATTCCGCATCACTGTGTTTTGCGTCCGGAAAGCAGCACAACTAAACTTCGAGTCGTATTTGATGCTTCAGCAAAAACGTCAACAAATCGGTCACTAAACGACATTTTACTGACTGGTCCAACAGTGCAAGGGGACATATTTGGAATGCTTCTACGTTTCCGACTACCCAGATTTGTCTTCACCACCGATATTGAAAAAATGTATCGTCAGATTCTCGTGGACGAACGAGACAGTAACCTTCAACTCATTTTATGGAGGGATAATCCAGGGGAGCCTGTACGACATTTTCAACTAAACACCGTCACTTATGGAACATCATCAGCTCCCTATCTGGCGACAAGGTGTCTACAAAGGCTAGCGACTATCCGGATGGATAAATATCCGCTTGGCGCAACGATCCTGAAGCAGGACTTTTACGTCGATGACGGGATGAGCGGTTCAGATAGTTTAGTAACAGCTAAGGAAGTGCAATCTCAACTCACCTCCTTACTTAAGGAAGCCGGCTTCAAGTTGCGGAAGTGGTGTGCAAACCATCGCCAACTCCTCCAAGACATACCGCAAGATGATCAAGAAGTCAACCTTGATTTTGAAAACGCGTCAATTAAGGCATTGGGACTAATAATCCCTGAAGATCGAACAACAAAATGGCACGCCTTTGATAATGCACTGAATATGTTAGACAACACCCGCATCCCACGCCACGTTTTCGACGGTCAAACTGCGCAGCACATTCAATTGCATGTCTTTGTGGACGCATCAGAAAAGGCTTATGGAGCCGCAATTTACCTTCGATCTAAACTCCCAAATAAAAGGATAATCGTCCGGCTATTGTGCGCCAAATCCAGAGTTGCGCCTATCCAAAAGGTATCGCTGCCAAGGCTAGAACTTTGCGCAGCACTTCTAGGAGCAGAACTGGCCAACAAAACAAAAAATGAACTAAGATACGAAGACAAACAGCTCTTCTTCTGGTCTGATTCCGAAATTGTCTTGCATTGGATAAATTCGGCATCATCATCACTCAAAACCTTTGTGGCTAACTGAATCAGCAAAATACAAGACCTCACCATCAACAGTCAATGGAGACACGTCGACTCCAAAAACAATCCCGCAGACTTAATCTCCAGAGGTTTAAAACCAGAACAATTACCGGAGTGCAACATGTGGTTCTATGGACCCCTCTTTTTACATGGAAATGAAGACAGTTGGCCTAAGGAATTCGCGAAGGAATTGCATCCAACAAGTGAATTAGAATTCAAACGAAAGCCTGTTATTGTCACTGCAGCCGCGCAAATGGGATTAGAACAAATCATCTACAAAATCAACCACCGCAATTCGTTCGGTTGTCTTCAACGAGTTGTGGCTTATATCCAGCGATTTATCAAAAACAGCAGGACATCGTCAGCCGACCGACCAGCAACCAAAGTACTAAGCCCAATAGAGTTAACTTCAGCTTTGCATCTAATAGTCAAAACCATACAATCAGCTGACTTCAAAGACGACATTAACAAGTTAAAGACAACCAAAGAACTCAGCAGATCCAGCCCAATTATCAGTCTATCCCCCTTCCTTGACAAATCAGATATTCTTCGAGTTGGCGGAAGACTAGATGCGTCAAATCTCTCTTACGAAATGAAACATCAAATAATATTGCCTTATAATGACCCCATAGTCAAACTAATCCTCGTGATGCTGCACAATGAAAACCATCACTGTGGTCCACAAACGTTGCTAAATACTACAAGAGAAAGGGGATTCTGGATTATAAAGGGCAAAACAATGGCAAGGAACACAGTTCACAATTGCATTCGTTGTACGAAGGCCAAACCAAAAATGTACCAACAGATAATGGGTGATTTACCAGAAGACAGAATAACGCCATGTCGACCCTTCTTAAACACTGGAGTAGATTATTGCGGTCCATTTTGGGTACACTACAAGCTTAGGGGAAAGCGTCCACACAAGGTGTATATCGCAGTCTTTTGCTGTTTTGCCACAAAGGCAATCCAAATGGAAGTTGTGACAGATCTAACTACAGACGCCTTTATTGGAGCACTAAAAAGATTCATCTCCCGACGCGGGCGATGCCAAACGATATATTCAGACAACGGCACAAACTTTGTTGGGGCTAGAAATCAACTGAAGGAACTGGAGACCTCAATATTCGGGAAGGAGAGACTATTGGAAGGGCATGCAGCAAAGAAATGATCGAATTTAAATTCATTCCTCCCAGAGCCCCCCATTTCGGAGGCCTTTGGGAAGCAGCGGTGAAATCAGCCAAGCATCTTCTTCTGCGTTCGGTGTCCACCGCCTCCCTTACTTATGAAGAACTGGAAACGGTAGTCATAGAAATTGAAGCAATCTTAAATTCAAGACCACTAACTCCCATATCTTCAAACCCCAACGATCTAACCGCACTGACGCCAGGTCATTTCCTTATAGAGGAACCCCTGACCGCACAAATTGACGCCAGAACAAACCAGCCACCAACACCACTATCTAAAAGATGGAAACTCGTGTCAGAACTAAGACACAGTTTTTGGAATAGGTGGTCCAGTGAATATTTGTCACAATTCCAACAGAGACACAAATGGAGAACGACAACAGCAAATATCAAACCCAACCAACTTGTCACCATCAAGGAGGACAACGTACAGGTCATGCAATGGCCACTTGGACGCATCATCAAAACCTACAAAGGACAAGATGGAAACGTGCGTGTAGTCGATGTCAAAACTTCATTAGGTGTAATTAAACGGCCAATCCATCGCTTAGCGCCATTATTCAATGATGATATCAAAGAAAAGGAGGATCACAAAAGAACAAGGCCAACAGATGAACAGAAGCCAAACACATCAAAACGATCGATGCCCAATAACTTTAATTTATTGTGCACAACACTACTGGCTCTTCTGATACTACCGGTTGTATTATGCAATCCCATGCGACCACAACCATTTGAAACAAAACCCGGATGATATTTGGAAGGTATTGGTACGGCACGGATAGCCACAGCAGAATGGAAGCTCATGGTCTACTACAATCTTATACCCTTTAGATCAGAAATTGACAACTTCGCTGACGGTATAAAGATTTTCTCCGATCTATGCAAAATGTCTCCTCACGAAGCAATGTGTAACAAATTCGCATCTCATCTCAAGCAAACTAGAGCAGATTTAATCCAAGATAGAGATATCATCATGCCAAGGAGATTGCGTAGAGGTGCTCTAAATATTGTCGGTAATGTCGCAAGATCTCTGTTTGGAATTCTAGACGCGGACTATGCCACCGAAATGGACAATACGATACAAAGAGCAGAGACGGACAGAAGCCACCTCACATCGCTGTTACATAATCAAACCTCAATTATCGACTCGACCTTGAATATAATAAAGGAAGACGAGTTATCCTTAAAAACTGGAATAAATGAAGTCCAAACCACCATATCGACGATACATAACCAAGTGGTATAAGACAAAGCTCAGCTAAGGATAGCTCACACAGTAGCTCTTCCTGCCAACGAACTAACTCTAGCAGCAACAAGACTACGCCAAGTTGAAGCGGAAATCGTTAATGTTCTTACAGATTCTCATCACGGTAGGATCAGCCCATCCTTACTAACGCCGGATCAGCTGCAAAGAGAAATTAACGTAATCAAGGCTCATCTACCGATATCACGAGTTCTACCTTTCGATGACATTGACCTCATTCAATTCTACACAATCATGCGAGCAAAGGCAGCAGTCACTAAAGACAAGGTTATGTTCGAGATAAGACTTCCTCTAGTTGACCAGCAAACGTTTGAGTTGTTGAAGATATTTGCGGGGCCCGCAAACGAGAACGGCACCCTTGTTGCGATACACCCCCAAACAGAGTACTTGGCGATCAATCTTCATCGAGATGAATACATGCCACTCTCCAGCGATGACATTCGCAACTGTATTCAACCAAGCAGTGACATTTTTATCTGCGATAATAATCACGCAATGTTCTCGAAGGGATCTATGGCGGCTTCGTGCGAAGTAGATATGTTCAGACATAAACCAACAAACAGGTGCAAACTCAACATTTACAAGGATCCTATCATCTGGCAACAACTACATCACAAGAACCAATGGATTTATGCTACCACATGTGATATTGACGTCAGCACTGTTTGCGGAACAAAAACTCTACAATACACGCTCCAAGGTTCCGGAATCATCAACCTTGAACCAATTTGCACCCTTAAAAGCTCGGAAGTCACTCTTCGAGGTCATTATAATGCATCAAGCTTTATTCAAGCATCTTACTCTCGCTTTCCGAAATTTAATCTAACAACGCATGAGCACACTGCACTTCTCAACTCGACTGATCAGCTTTTAATAAACCATACCGAGCAGCTAACAGATCTCCAGAACAAACTACAGGAAGCTGACATTTCAACTTTACGCACCACCTACCGTTCCGACAGACATCACCATATGGCGATAAGTTACACAGCTCTTATCATGTCTTCAATGCTGTTGATGTTCTTCCTTGGATGGAGATTTCTGAACAGAGGAGGTGAATCAATCCAACCACCCACTCCACAACCACGTCAAACCGTTCTGGACACGTACACTGCCCAGTCACCCGAAATTTAAATGTATCTTGCTAGTTGAACCTGCAGCGTTCAACGTGCGGGAGAATGTTCAAGAACGCAGCTTCATTATATCATTACGCTGATATATTATATAGCATAAATATAATTAACATTAAACCTATAGTAAACAGCATTTACGCTGCTATATTATCAAGCATATATATTTAAATATTATTTGCATTGTAAGCAGCAGAAGTCAATAGCAGACCAATTTAAATAAAGAATCTAATTTCACCGTCAACAATCGACTTCTACTGCACTAGTTCATTTACACTAATATACTAAGTCAGCATAAATATTACTTAAGTCATTGACATAGCATAGGTTAGATATACGGTACGTGTTAACTTAATATATCGATTAATCATCACTTATTTAGTATAAATAACGTGAATGAAATAAAACATTATGCTAGAACAAATTTGCATTCTACATCATTCAAATCAACATACGGTTCAAGTACCCTATGTCCCATCTACAACTGTTCTTGTTTTGTACTTGAACAATATTAGGAAAAGAATATCCCCTGAATATTCAAAATTATACAGTGGGCATTAATATATACTCAGACAGTCAACCTGCAATAAAATCCTTGGACTCTGTGTTCCTCAACTCGAAAACGGCCATCGACTGCCGCAAATTTCTCAATGAGATGGCTGAGCAGTACAATATTCACCTAATATGGGTGCCCGGCTATAGGAACATACCGGGGAACTGGAATCTGTTGGTATGCCCCTTTCTACGTGCAAGCTCATGCTGCGTGAGAAGGCTGTTATGATGGCAAATGTTCGATGGGAGCAAATATGGCCCCATTTAAACTTAAACCGCACACTAGATATGCTAGTGTTCTCGAGACGGCAGATATCACTCCTGATATCTGCTATAACGGGTCGCTGCCTGATAGGCGATTTTGCAAAAACTATAGGCGCGAAGTATAATGACTATTGTATGAGCTGTCATGATGCGGAGGAAAAGGAATCAATTAAACACCTCTTGTGTGAGTGTCCTTCATTTTGTGTAAAGCCCAAGCAACTTTTAGGAGCATATAGCTTCAGATTACTGGCGGATCTGGAAAACGTTAACTTAAGCAGTCTGCTAATGTTTTTGGAACAATCTGGTTGGTTCAGCGAAGAAAAATAATCAAGAAGGTTCAGCGGTTAAAGCTAGAAGTGCCCATATGTAATAGGTACTTTTAGTTAATGTGGTATCACAATGGACTGATTAGTCTAAGTGAGCCTGAATCTTAATCGGGCTGCCACTTTAGCCTAACCTAAGGAATCGCTTTGTTTAGCCGACAGCGTGCTTGGATCGACTGATCCTAACTTCTTTAGGATAAACAAAGCATTTCTGCGTTCCTTGAATCTCTTTCGTGAGGGATTACCTCCTTTTGATGTCGTTACCTTAGAAAAGTACGACTTGTCAAAATGTCGCCACCTGTCGACCCGTCTACAGGTCGACTAATTGGGCCTAACTCTTTGTCATTGCCCAAATTTATAACTCCAGTCGATACCCGTCCACTGGGCCCTGAAGTTAGCAACCCAGTGGATGACTTTGAATTTCGCTGCATGGTGGCTTAATATCCCACCACACTTGAAATTCTAAGTAGGTACCTATTACGATCAGTTTATCCCCTTTAAAAAACACGTCCGTTCCGTTCGACGGTTGAATAATAAAAATCTAAGCGCAATAAATTACTATGTGTATCGTATGATGATTCGTACACATGAGGGGAATGTCATTCTTAAGTGCCGTCGGCTATTCCAGCAATTCGTCGATATGTATGTCAAAGTCGAGATCGAACGTTTAGGGTTAGTCCGATTCAATCAGGCAAAGCTACGATCTGAGGACTAAATACACTTGCGTGATGCTATGCATTCAGATAGTGATGTTCAGAATATTGGACGTCTGACGATTCTTCCATCATCTTATACCGGAAGCCCACGTCACATGCACGAATATGGAACTCCGGATTTATTTATTACGTTCACATGCAATTCGAAGTGGACGAAAATTGAACGTGAGTTGGAACCGGGCCAAAAACCGCAAGATCGCCATGACATAATCGCCAGAGTATTTCAGCAACAACTCAAGGTTATGATGGATGTCCTTACTAAGTATCGAATTTTTGGTGGCACACGATGTTATATGTACTCGGTGGAATGGCAGAAGCGTGGACTACCACATGCTCTACTAATATGGTTGCTGAACAAATTACATTCAAATGAAGTGGATGACATTATATCCGCTGAAATTCCCGATCCAGTCACTGATCCCCATCTACACGACATTGTGACAACACAGATGGTGCATGGACCGTGCGCTGCATTAAATCCATTGTCGCCTTGCATGGTTGATGGAAAGTACACAAAACGATATCCGCGACCGTTAGTTGCTGAAACAGTCACAGGTAACGATGGATATCCAGTTTATCGTCGGAGTTCAAAAGAAGATAATGGTCGAACTATCGAAGTTAAAGTCAAAAATCAATATATTGATATCGGAAATGAATTTATTGTACCATATTGCCCGCTTCTATCACGAATTTTTGAAACACATACAAACGTAGAGAGGTGCCATTCGGCGAAATTAATCAAATATTTGTGCAAGTGTGTCGCAAAAGTCAGTGGCATGACTGTGTTTGGTATTGCGTCGGAAAATGAGAATGACGAAATCAGTAACTTCCAAATAGGCAGATATGTCAGTACTAATGAAGCATTGTGGCGCTTATTTTCATTTCAAATTCATGAAAGATATCCCACAGTTGTACACTTAGTTGTGCATTTGGAAAATGACCAAAGAGTTTACTTCACTGAGGCTAATGCGCTACAACGAGCTGAGAGACCAATATCGACAACATTGACTAGCTTCTTTGCAATGGGTGAAGCAGATCTAAAGGATCTTCGGAGAAATAACAACATCTTTGGCGGTTTGATAATATTGTTGGGAGGCGATTTCAGGCAGACGTTGCCAGTAATTCCCCGTGGAATGCCTGCAAATGAATTGAATGCTTGCCTGAAGGCATCACCTTTATGGAATGACGTAAAAACATTATCGTTAATTACTAATATGAAAGTTCAACTTCAGAATGATCAACGTGCTGCACAATTTTCCAAACAAATGTTAGCTGTTGGAAATGGAAAAGTCCCAGTTGATATTAAACCAATAACGCTTACCAACGACTTTTGTCAATTTGTAGACTCTCAATTAGCACTTATTGAAAATGTTTTCCCAAATATTAGTGAGAATTATCAGAATTATGCTTTGTTAAGTCAACGAGCAATTCTTGCGGCAAAAAAATTATGTACACGCACTGAATTTCACGATTCAATCAAAAATTGCTGGCGATTTGGTGACATAGAAATCCGTTGATTCCGTAACAAATCCAGACTCTCTGGATTTATCAGGATTTCTACCACATAACTTGCAAGTTGCAACTCAAAGTTGGTACGGTTATTATGATATTGCGTAATTTGAATCCACCGCGACTATGCAACGGAACTCGACTTTCGGTAAAAAGACTTATGCAGAATTTGATTGAGGCAATCATTATTAACGGTTAGGCCCATTTCCTTAGGGGATATTGAAATTCCCTTTGGCGAGTGTGCAAAATACCTTGGCGTTATTTTGGACAGGAAGCTGAATTTTAAGCTTAATATTGAAGAAAGGGCGAGGAAAGCAACGGTAGCTTTATACTCGTGCAAAAAGGCAATAGGGAAAAAGTGGGGACTAAAACCAAAAATTGTGCATTGGCTATACACGCCAGTGGTTAGACCTGTGGGAATATATACTACTTGCACTATTCATACTTTACATTTAAAAATACTTTTTCATCTAGTTTTCTTTGCTTTGCTTTTGAGAATAAAAAATCTTTTCAAATTAATTAATATTCCTCTGTCACACTAGATATATTCAATAAATAATTTTTGTAATAAAAAAAGGAAAAGCTAAATTTGTTTCCTTCATTGGTGACCCCTGAGTATTTGAGAACAATGCCTGATAATATGGAGGAAAATTCAACAATTTCACGTGTTGCAGTAAAAGTTCCGCCGTTTTGGAAGGCGAATCCAAAATTGTGGTTTAGCCAGATGGAGAGTCAATTTATTAACGCTGGGATTTCTCAGGATTCCACGAAATACCATACGCTGGTTGGCTCTATAGAAAGCAACATCCTTAATGCGGTAAGCCACATAATCGAGAATCCTCCAGAGCGAGATTTGTACAATTCCCTGAAAAACGCTCTGCTGGTTGAGTTTCAAGATTCAGAAGAAAAACGTCTGCAGAAGCTTATGGAAAATGTGGATTTGGGCGATAGAAAACCTTCAGCGATGCTGCGCGATATGCGCCAATTAGCATCTGGAAAGGTATCCGAAGAAATCCTACGATCTTTATGGTTCCAACGGTTGCCAGCAACGATAAAAGCTGTTCTTTCCGTGAGTACTGACAATTTGGATAAACTATCGATCATGGCAGATAAAATAAACGACCATCTCGGAAATGCATCGATAAATCAAGTAAGTAAATCTGACCCAGTATCAAGACTAGATAACCTTGAAGGGCAAATTAATGCAATAATACGAAAATTTGATGAGCTGCGAACAACACAACGTAACCGTAGTACATCCAGAAAACGTAGAGAAAGTAAGACTCGGTCCCATGGTGAAACAAATGAGGGATGGAAGTGTTGGTATCACTTTAAATTTGGTGATAAAGCCACGAAGTGTCGGTCTCCCTGTTCTTATAAATCGGAAAACTAGAATCTCCTTCGCCTTCGGTGACGGACGAAGGAGAACTGAAGATATGTCGCCTCATGTTACGGGATCAGTCTTCCAAGCAACAATTTTTAGTGGATACTGGGGCTGATGTGTCAGTGATTCCAGCATCTTTATATGGAAAGCGGGGCGAAGTGGAAGCGTTCGAACTACAAGCAGCAAATAGAACTCCGATTAAAACATTTGGCACAAAAATGCTTAAGCTTTATCTTGGTTTAAGAAGAGATTTGGTATGGCCGTTCGTTATAGCTGATATAACCCAGCCTATCATTGGCTCTGATTTTTTAGAGAATTTCGATTTGCTTGTCGATATAAGAAGACGCTGCCTCATAGATAAAAGGACAAATTTGAAGGTTGAGTGTTCATTATCAACTATACCTCAAATATCTTCAGTCACTTGCAATACACTCCCGCAAAATTCTCCGTTCTATTCCTTAATCAGCGAGTTCAGAGACGTAGCAAGACCGTCGAATAAAATACCTCAAGTTAAGCATTCAGTAACACATGTGATAGCAACGAAAGGTCCGCCTGTTTATAGCAAGCCTAGGAGATTGTCGCCTGAAAAGTTGAAAATAGTTAAAAAAGAGTTCGAATATATGCTTCAGCTTGGAATATGTCGGCCCTCAAAGAGCAGTTGGGCCAGCCCATTACTTTGGTACCAAAGGCCAATAACGAATGGAGGCTTTGTGGAGACTATAGGGCATTGAACAAAGTGACAATTCCCGACCGATACCCCGTGCCACATATCCATGATTTTGCAGGAAATTTACATGGCAAAAATGTATTTTCAAAAATCGATTTGATTAAAGGATATTTCCAAATTCCGGTAGAAGAGGAAGATATTCCGAAAACAGCTATCACCACGCCATTTGGATTGTTCGAATTCACCCGTATGCCTTTCGGTTTGTGCAACGCTGCGCAAACTTTTCAGCGTTTCATGAATGGTGTCGTTCGAGAATTTAATTTCTGTTATGTCTATATCGACGACATTTTGGTGGCATCCGAGAACTTAGAAGAACATAAAAGGCATTTACGGCAGCTTTTCGAGAGATTGCGACATTTTGGCCTCACAATTAATGTATCAAAATGTGAATTCGGTAAGTCTGAGATAAGTTTTTTGGGATATTTAGTTACAACCGATGGCTTGCTACCCAATGCTGAGCGTGTAAAAGCAATAAAAGAATATAAACAACCAGAAACATTGCACGAGTTGAGTCAATTCTTGGGACTTCTCAACTTTTATCGACGCTTCATTCCAAATGCGGCGGAAGCCCAAGCGATTCTTCACGATATTAAGAAAGGGCAAAAGAAAAAAGATAAGCGAAGAATTACTTGGACGGAGGAACTTGTAAGCGCTTTTCAAGATTGCAAAGACCAACTATCAAACGCAACTCTTCTTACATATCCGGTGGAGGGTGCTCCTACTTCTTTATGGGTAGACGCATCAGATTTCGGTATGGGCGCAGTTCTTCAACAATTTGTCAACGGCAAGTGGGTGCCTCTTGGATTTTATTCGAAGAAATTCTCGGAAGCTCAACGTCGATATAGCACATATGACCGTGAATTGCAAGCGGCATATTCGGGCTTAAAGAGTTTCCAATACTTCCTCGAAGGTCGACAATTTTCTATTTTTACTGATCATAAGCCTCTGTCATTTGCTTTTGCACAGAGACTTGAAAAAGCTTCGCCGAGACAACTTCGTCAGTTAGACTACATAGGTCAGCATACCACTGACATTCGATATGTACGAGGTATGGACAATGTAACAGCAGATTTTTTGTCAAGAGTGGAAACGATTTCTGTCCCATCGCCTTTAAACTATGAGCAGTTGGCAAAAGAGCAGCAAAGCGATTGTGAGTTAAGTAGTCTGTTGAATTCTAATGAGAGTAGTTTGGTCCTCAAGAAGATTCCAATGCCCGAAAGTGGATTCGAATTGTACTGCGATTGTTCAACACAGGTTATTCGTCCATTTATTACAAAGAATTTCAGATTTGAGGTTTTCAAAATGGTCCACAACTTGGCGCATCCTGGTCCAAAAGCCACTCTTAAGCTGATTACTGAGCGCTTTGTGTGGCCATCAATGAAAGCAGACATTCCATCGTGGTCAAAAATGTGTAATGCATGTCAAATGTCTAAGGTTGGGAGACATACGAAAAGCAAGGTAGGAAGTTATGCCGTACCTAAAGATCGTTTTGCTTATGTTAGCATTGACCTCGTTGGACCTTTGCCACCTTCGAAAGGTTGCCGATATTGCCTTACTTGCATTGATCGTTTTACAAGGTGGGCGGAAGCTATACCCATAGAAGACATCACTGCCGAAACCGTTGCCAATTCGTTTTTTCAAGGGTGGATTTCAAGGTTTGGGATTCCAAAGCAAGTCACAACTGATCAAGGTAGGCAGTTCGAATCGTCCTTATTTCGAGAGTTTGCAAAAATTTTGGGTATCAAAGTAATTCATACTACAGCATACCATCCGCAAGCAAATGGCCAAATTGAGCGGTGGCATCGTACATTGAAAAATGCTATAAAATGCCAAACTGATTCGAAATGGGTTGAAGCTTTGCCTATGATTATGCTTGGTCTCAGAAACATTGTCAACTCCGATGTTGATCACTCACCTGCAGAGATGGTTTATGGCACGACATTGCAAATACCAGGTCAATTTTGTGGTGACACGTCATGTACTGTAAGTAATGACTGGGTTTCAGAATTTTGTGAACGAATGCAAAATCTCCAAACTTCGAAAATAACACGCCATGGCAACAGTCCCACATATTTACCTCAAGACATTAGTTCCTGTACGCACGTATATTTGAGAAATGATGCTGTTGCTAAACCTCTACAGCGTCCTTATAGCGGTCCATATTTAGTAGTCAAGCGTAGTGACAAAACATTCACAATCAAGATAAACAGCTCGGAGAAAGTTGTATCTATTGATCGGATAAAGCCTGCAAAAATATTACTAAACCTGGAGAATAACAAGGATGTCGATACCTCTATCAGAAGAAGTAAAAGAGTTAGTTTCAAACTCCGTTGAAACTGGAGGGGGTACTGTGGGAATATATACTACTTGCACTATTCATACTTTACATTTAAAAATACTTTTTCATCTAGTTTTCTTTGCTTTGCTTTTGAGAATAAAAAATCTTTTCAAATTAATTAATATTCCTCTGTCACACTAGATATATTCAATAAATAATTTTTGTAATAAAAAAAGGAAAAGCTAAATTTGTTTCCTTCAGACCTATAATGCTATATGGTGTTGTAGTCTGATGGCCGGCACTTCACCAGCCGACAAGTTTAGACAAAATTCAGCGTATGGCGTGCTTGTGTATCTCAGGTGCATTCAGCAAAACAGGAACAAATTCCCTTAATGTCGTACTGCAGTCAGCTGCAACAACGGCTGTGCGGTTGCGCGAGCTATCGCTGTGGTCGGAAAAAAGTTACGGTCACAGTTCGGTCCTCAAAGTAATGCCAGATGTGCCTAACGTAGTGGATTACACTTTGGCGAGACCACTTTTCGACAAAAAGTTTGAGACTCTAATTACCAACAGTGAGGTGTGGTGTACACGTACCCCGAGGAATAAACGATATATAGATTTCTACACTGATGGCTCCAAATTGGATGGACGAGTGGGTTTCGGAGTATACTCTAAAGATCTGGAACTTCGAATAGCGAAAAGATTACCTGATCACTGTAGTGTTCTTCAGGCTGAAATATTAGCAATAAGAGAAGTGGTGAATTGGCTGAGAAGTAATGCTCCAAGCAATATTGGCATTAATATATGGTTAGGTTAGGTTAGGTTAAAGTGGCAGCCCGATTAAGATTCAGGCTCACTTAGACTATTCAGTCCATTGTGATACCACATTAACTAAAAGTACCTATTACATATGGGCACTTCTAGTTTTAACCGCTGAACCTTCTTGATTATTTTTCTTTGTTGAACCAACCAGATTGTTCCAAAAACATTAGCAGACTGCTTAAGTTAACGTTTTCCAGGTCCGCCAGTAATCTGAAGCTATATGCTCCTAAAAGTTGCTTGCGCTTTACACAAAATGCAGGACACTCACACAAGAGGTGTTTAATTGATTCTTTTTCCTCCGCATCATGACAGCTCATACAATAGTCATTATACTTCGCGCCAATAGTTTTTGCAAAATCGCCTATCAGGCAGCGACCCGTTATAGCAGATATCAGGAGTGATATCTGACGTCTCGAGAACATTAGCATATCTAGTGTGCGGTTTAAGTTGAAATGGGGCCATATTTGCTTGGTGTCGTTACAACCCTTGCAATTCTCCCATCGAACATTTGCCATCCTAACAGCCTTCTCACGCAGCATGAGCTTGCAGGTAGCTAGGGGCATACCAACAAATTCCAGTTCCCCTGGAATATGTAAGGTAGTCCCTAGCCTTGCCAACTCATCCGCTTCGCAGTTCCCCGGTATGTTCCTATGGCCAGGCACCCATATTAGGTGAATATTGTACTGCTCAGCCATCTCATTGAGAGATTTGCGGCAGTCGATGGCCGTTTTCGAGTTGAGGAACACAGAGTCCAAGGATTTTATTGCAGGTTGACTGTCTGTATATATATTAATGCCAATATTTGTTGGAACATTACTTCTCAGCCAATTCGCCACCTCTCTTATTGCTAATATTTCAGCCTGAAAAACACTACAGTGATTAGGTAATCTTTTCGCTATTCGAATTTCCACATCTTTAGAATATACTCCGAACCCCACTTGTCCATTCAATTTGGAGCCATCAGTATAGAAATCTATATATCTTTTATTCCCCGGGGTCTGTGTACACCACGCCTCACTGTTGGGAATTAGAGTTTCAAACTTTTTGTCGAAAAGTGGTTTTGCCAGGGTATAATCCACTACGTTAGGCACATCTGGCATTATTTTGAGGACCGAACTATGACCGTACATTTTTTCCGACCACAGCGATAGCTCGCGCAACCGCACAGCCGTTGTTGCAGCTGACTGTTTGGCCAAAATGTCTAAAGGCAATAGATGTAGCATGACATTAAGGGAGTCTGTTCCTGTCTTACTAAATGCGCCTGAGATACATAAGCTCGCCATACGCTGAACTTTATCTAAACAAGTCGGTTTCTGAAGTGCCGGCCACCAGACTACAACACCATATAGCATTATAGGTCTAACTACTGCAGTGTATAGCCAATGCACAATTTTTGGTTTTAGTCCCCACTTTTTCCCTATTGCCTTTTTGCACGAGTACAAAGCTACCGTGGCTTTTCTCGCCCTCTCTTCAATATTAAGCCTAAAATTCAGCTTCCTGTCCAAAATAACGCCAAGGTATTTTGCACACTCACCAAAGGGAATTTCAGTACCCCCTAAGGAAATGGGCCTAACCGTGGGAGTTTTGCGATCTTTGCAGTACATGACTAGTTCTGTCTTTGCTGGATTTACACCAAGACCATTATCTTTCGCCCATTTCTCAGTCATCCGGAGAGCTCTCTGTATAATATCTCTGATTGTGGATGGGAATTTTCCCCTGACTGCTAGCGCCACATCATCTGCGTATGCCACCACTTT
This sequence comes from Haematobia irritans, assembly GCF_050003625.1. Taxonomy (NCBI): domain Eukaryota; kingdom Metazoa; phylum Arthropoda; class Insecta; order Diptera; family Muscidae; genus Haematobia; species Haematobia irritans. The sequence continues at coordinate 111,243,538 of NC_134398.1, read as the reverse complement.
TATCATTTCTTTTTCTAGGGAAAGCAGAAGGTTGTTTATAGCAACATTCCAAAGAAGAGGTGATAGAACTCCTCCTTGGGGAGTGCCTCTGTTCACATACCTTTGTATGTTTGCTTGCCCTAGTGTGGCTGAAATACGTCTCTTTATTAGAAGTTCGTCTAACAGCCTAAGTATACCTGGATCAACATTCAGAGTTGTCAGTCCATTTAATATCGAGCTCGGATGGACATTATTGAACGCCCCTTCGATGTCTAGAAACGCCACGATTGTGTATTCTTTGACAGATAGTGAGCTTTCAATAAAGCTGACTAGTTCATGCAATGCGGTCTCAGTAGACCTGCCCTTCGAGTATGCATGCTGTCGTTTCGAGAGCAAACTTGAATCCACGCTAGTTCTAAGATACATGTCTATCATCCTCTCCAGGGTCTTAAGTAGGAATGAGGATAAGCTGATTGGTCGAAATCCTTCGCACTCGAGTGAGAGGCTTTTCCTGCTTTAGGTATGAAGACGACTTTTGTTTCCCTCCACTTTTCTGGAATATATGCTAAGTTTACACATCGTTTATATATCACCGTCAACCAGGGGATAACTCTTTCAGCCACTGCCTGTAACTCCGCCGGAGTAATTCCATCAGGTCCGGGGGATTTGAATGGTCCAAAGCTATTTAAAGCCCATTTTATTCTAGATTCCGACACAATTTCCTCGATAGGAAATGATCGCTGAGCCTCTGTTACACCGCCGGAACATGGTTCAACCGTCTGATTTCCAGGGAAGTGTGTGTCCAAAAGTACCTCCAACGTCTCCTCACTGGACGATGTCCAATTTCCCTCCGATGTTTTAATGAAACCTGGAGCGGTGTTAGTGGATGCTAGTACCTTCCGTAGTCTGGAAGCCTCTGACGTATTCTCAATACTGCTACAGTAATCATCCCAAGAGTTTTGTTGAGACCTTCTCAGTTCTCGTTTATATTCTCTCAGATTCATCTTGTAAGTGTCCCAATCCTCCGGAGCTCTTGTGGACTTTGCTTTGTTAAAGAACTTCCTGCAGGATTTCCTCTTATTACTTAACTCCGTAGTCAACCATGGCGACCGATTTTTTCCCCTTGGCTTTCCTCTAGGGCAAGCAGCTTTCAGTGAAATGTTGAAGGCCTTAGTAATCCGCTTCACTGCGTGTTCGATATCTTGCACAGTGCTCATATTTGTCTCCGGCATTTCCGGTATCATCGAATTGAACGATTCCCTATACCTATTCCAATCAGCTTTCCTAACGTTTGGCGGAAATATGGTCTTTGAAGTACGAACAGCCAATCTGAAACTGATGTAGCGATGATCTGAGAAGCTATGTTCCCTCAAAACTTGCCACTCAGATATCTTATCATTCAGTTCCGGAGAGGTCAACGTTACGTCCAAAACCTCTTGTCTGTTCCTGGTGACGAAGGTTGGTGCATCTCCCTTATTGCAAACTACCAGGTTAGTACGCAAAATAAACTCTATTAGCGACTCTCCCCTTGCATTAGTATCACTACTTCCCCAAATACTATGATGTGCATTTGCATCGCATCCCATAATGAGTTTTGTCTTTGTTTTTAGTGACTCCTCAACTAAGGTCTTAACGGCACAGGGTGGCATCTCCCTATCATGTCCCATGTAGACCGAAGATACCCAATATTTGCATGTGGATATCTCTAGACTGGCTACGACAGTGTCTGCATTGCTCAATGAAGGAAGCAGAAACAAGTTTAGTTCGTTTTTAGCAATTATACATGCTCGATTTATATCGGTACCGGTATTATGCAAAAGTTTGAAACCCGGAGTGCTTAATTCACAGATCTTGTTCTTATATTTGTATGGTTCTTGAATAAGAACTATATCTATGTGGCATTAATGTATACTCAGACAGTCAACCTGCAATAAAATCCTTGGACTCTGTGTTCCTCAACTCGAAAACGGCCATCGACTGCCGCAAATCTCTCAATGAGATGGCTGAGCAGCACAATATTCACCTAATATGGGTGCCTGACCATAGGAACATACCGGGGAACTGCGAAGCAGATGAGCTAGCAAGAGTAGGAACTACCTTACATATTCCAGGGGAACTAGAATCTGTTGGTATGCCTCTGGCAAGCTCTTACTGCATGAGAAGGCTGTCATGATGGCAAATGTTCGATGGGAAAATTGCAAGGGTTGTAACGACACCAAGCAAATATGGCCCCATTTAAACTTAAACCGCACAATAGATATGCTAGTGTTCTCGAGACGCCAGATATCACTCCTGATATCTGCTATAACGGGTCGCTGCCTGATAGGCGGCTTTGCAAAAGCTATTGGCGCGAAGTATAATGACGATTGTATGAACTATCATGATGCGGAGGAAAAGGAATCAATAAAACACTTCTTGTGTGTGTGTCCTGCATTTTGTGTAAGGCGTAAGCAAATTTTAGGGGCATATAGCTTCAGATTACTGGCGGACCTGGCTAACGTTAACTTAAGCAGTCTGTTAATGTTCTTGGAACAATCTGGTTGGTTCAACAGAAGAAAATAATCGAGAAGGCTCAGCGGTTAAAACAAGAAGTGCCCATATGTAATAGGTACTTTTAGTTAATGTGGTATCACAATGGACTGAATAGTATAAGTGAGCCTGAATCTTAATCGGGCTGCCACTTTAACCTAACCTAACCTATTAACGGAAAGTACGCATGTGAAAATGTATGTAAAGGGTGATACGGTTACAATTTGGTCAATATAAACTTGACGTATTTCTTTCAATTTTGCATTTAAAAAACCTGAACACCCCTCATTTTGAAGGTGTGTGCGTGTAGAATGTTGCTCCTATTTTGATTTTGGAATTCACTCTTCAGTTATCAAAATGCCGTCCAAGCAAGAAGAGCAGCGTATCAAAATTTTTCTCGCGCATCGCGAAAATCCGAGCTGCTCGCACGCAAAGCTGGCAAAATCGCTAAAAGTTGCCAAATCAACCGTTACAAATGTAATTAAAGTGTTTGGGGAACGTTTGTCGACAGCCAGGAAGTCTGGATCGGGGGGAAATCGAAAACCGGAAGCCGCTGAGACGACAAAGAGAGATGCCTGTAGTTTCAAGCGGAACCCTAACCCCTCTCTCCGAGATGCCGCAAATAAGCTGGGTGTATCGTCCGTGCATCGAGCCAAAAAATGAGCCGGGCTATCGACTTACAAGAAGGTAGTGACTCCAAATCGCGATGATAAACCAAATACGACGGCCAAAGCGCGATCCCGGAGGCAGTGCACGACGATGCTGACGAAGTTTGCCTGCGTGGTAATGGACGACGAAACCTACGTCAAAGCCGACTACAAGCAGCTTCCGGGACAGGAGTTTTATACGGCAAAAGGAAGGGGAAAGGTAGCAGATATTTTCAAGCACATAAAACTGTCAAAGTTCGCAAAGAAATATCTGGTTTGACAAGCCATCTGTACCTGTGGCTTGAAAAGCAGCATTTTCATAGCTTCCGGGACTGTCAAGAAATTTACGTGAAAGAGTGTTTGAATAAACGTCTGCTGCCTTTCCGGAAGAAACACGGTTGTTCCGTACTGTTTTGGCCGGATTTGGTATCTTGCCATTACGGGAAAAAGGCCATGGAGTGGTACGCCGCCAACAACGTGCAGGTGGTTCCCAAGGACAAGAACCCTCCCAACACGCCAGAGCTCCGCCCAATTGAGAAATACTGGGCTATTGTCAAGCGGAACCTAAAGAAGACCAAAAAACTGCCAAGGACGAGCAGCAGTTCAAGGCAAACTGGCTTTCTGCGGCGAAGAAGGTGGACAAGGTGGCTGTACAAAATCTGATGGCAGGTGTCAAGCGTGAGGCCCGGCAATTCGGATTTGGAAAAGCGAAAGCCTAACTGTATATTTTTCCTGAATTTTATACTAATTGAACTTGAAAAAGAAATTTAATTTGATTTTTTAAATAAACGATTTCACCGATTTACACGCATTTTCCCTTGACCAAATTTTGACCGTATCACCCTTTATTCCTCGAATACCAATGATTCCGACAGATCTCCCGTTTGACTTCAAAAGATTGCAATTTCCAGTTCGCCTTGTGTTCGAAATGACCAATAACAAGTCACAAGGCCAATCGCTTAGTGTTTGCGGGATAAATTTAGAAAATCATTGTTTTTTACATGGTCAGTTATACGTTGCGTGTTCACGAGTTAGGAAACCATCCGCTTTGTTTGTGTTAACGTTAGACCAAAAAACAAAAAAATGTGGTTTACCAAAGAGCACTTCAATGAAACGAATAATTTGCGGACACGTATAGCGCTTCGATTCAGTAATTCCTTTGGATTCACTTTCATTTAGACAAGTTCAACTAAATAACACTTTATTTTTGTAATCGAAATAAATTCATTACTGCTGTGAAATGAAATAATTTTTTGCAAATTGAAAAATTTTTCTTTTTCAAATTGAAAAATTTTTCTTTATCTTTTAATCACCAAACAAAATGTTACGGAAAAGCTAGCAAAACTCCGTTCGCCGAGTTTGCTAGTTTTTTATAGATTCCTCGTAAATTTTGAATATATTTTTCCTTATCTTATGTATAGAATTCCAACTAATCAATAAATGTGCTACTGGAAAATTAAGTGAGAAGAGAGTAATGAAATAATCGTTTGATGTAGTTTGTAGAGACATTTTGTGTATATGTCGTATGATTGTTTGTGTCTATTATTGAGTGTTTTATGCTGTTGTTGGTTGTTTTGATTCTAAAGACAGTGTGGATGAATTTGTGGAATGTTCCTTGTGTGTTGTTGGTATCTTTTGTGGTGATAGTTGTTTTGGTGCAATAACGAGATCGGGAAGAGATAGTGTGTGTGGAGTTGTTATTTTTCTTGCTGCTTTTATTTTACTTTTCGGCAGGTATATGTCCTTTTATGACTATTTGTGTCTTCGAGTGTTATTGCTGCATTCAGTTCTGCTAATGCATTTATAGAGTACATACGTGGTTTTTATTGGAAACACACAATTGCGTGAGGTAATGGTTTTTAGATACAGAGGAGTGAATGTTGTGATGTGGAGAAAATAAAATCACTTTATGTTGATAAAAAATATAGAACTAAAAAATAAATCACCGATTAAAGAACAGTATATTTTTGTTAATCGTTTAAAATTATTGTTGATTTTAAATTCATTTACATGAAAAATATACGACATCATGAGTGGTAATAGGATGATCTATATTTACTCTACATCTGGATCACAGGTAGGAGATGAAACCAATTTTTGAATCTAAATGTTTTTATGTTACAGCAATTACTAAAGATGAGTACTAAGTTCGAGTTTAGCCACTAAAATTAAAAATAAATCCATGAGAAAAGTATAAAATCATACGTTTTCGATGCAAATTATAATATAACTTAATGGAGAATAGCCCAAAGCAAGTTTTTTTTATAAAGTTTATATTCTTTAAAGTGGATTATTAAAGAAAAACAATCGTGAAAATTACGATTTTAGCGGCTAAACTCGAACTTAATATCCACCTTTATGCTATACTGACAAGTGGAAATTATGTCTAATTTTATAAGATCTTTTATTTCAAATAATTCTGAGAAGAATTTCAAAATCTCCCATTAGTCCATGGATATTATTCCAATAGTGCACCTACAGGATGGATTTTTTTCAATGTGGTAAGTTTTTCTATAAACGGTATTTCATCCGTTTGCAATAAAACCAAAATTTCAATTTATTATAAATAATTATTTTCATTTGCAGCAAGACAGGCCTTCTAATGGTAATTTTTTGTAATTTTCTTACAGTTTAATGCTAACTAAGCTGATATCCTTATTGGCTGTAAGAAAATGCTCTTGAAACCCGTAAGTTAAAAATCAATGTAGAATTTGATAATATTTTTTATATTTGGTATAACTTTGTAATTTCAGATGTTCATACGATGCTCGTAAAGCAAATCCACACAACAAAAACTAGCCAAATCGATGAAATTGGATAAAAATGAAATGAATATAGCAACTTATGTCATATATCTTTCATATGGATAGAAAACATGGAAATTGAAATTAATTAACATAATTTAGTCTCACTAATATAGAATATTACTATTTTGAAGAAGTAATTACTAACTACCGACAAGTAACTGCATCGAACGTACGAATAAAAATATTTCCTTTATTGTATATCATAAGTCATAGTTTTGTGTAATATAATAATAATTTTTTGAAATAAAGTACTGATGGTTATAGAAAATTTACTTGTATTGTACGAAAAATTTGTTAGTTGTATATAGGCTTATTGTACCTTTGATTCCTCAATTTCTCTACTTTTTTGCAAACAATTCTGACAAACAGTTTATTTGAAACCAATTTGTTAATATAGTTTTCCCAAAAAATTGTTAATTTTTCTGGATAGCAGGAATATTTAGAATGAGCGTGAGTACAGTCTTCCCATAGCGTAGTAATAATGAACTTAAATACGATGCAATTTATGACCAAATTTATAAGAAAAAAATCATTAACTTATTTAGACAAAAAAATCTTTGGCGCCAAATCATGGTCATTCTTACTATCGTTTAGTTCATTTTTCGTAAACAATAGTTAACTTTTTTTCGGTGTAACTCCCATATATATGTATCGCCCATAGTTCGACAAATTGTGTCACATTTTTTACTAACCGATTGTCGCCAAATTTGGCACAAAGTAATCTTTTTTATCACCCTTCAAGTCTGCAAAATATCATTGAAATCGGTTCAGATTTTAATATAGCTCCCATAGATATCGCCCGATTTCCCCAAATTTGGCCATAAAAACCTTATTTATTAAGCGATTTTTCTCAAACTTTGCTTACTCTAATCTTTGATAGTACTAACAATACACTGGTAGAAAAAAGGCGGTATGTGGTCATTACAGTTTGGTATTAATAAATTTATTCACGTTACTTTTTAATTTTGGTAACACTTTGTATCAAATCATTTACATCCGGTATTATTGTGGTATTAACTATCTCAACGCCGTAACACATGATATGTAGAATTTGCCGCCTTGGTAGTTTAGTTTTTTTCATGCGGCTTGTAAATAACAATAGTTTGGGATAAGATCACGAAAATTAAATGAATTCAATGAATATGGCGAAGTATAGGTAAGTATAATATTTTTTTGCATTAGTTATGTTTTTTAATTCGATCATCCTTTAATTAGATGCGCAAGTGACATACAAAAACCTTCCAAATGCAACAACAGTCGACTTGAGGGATGCAGTGCCTGAATTGCGACATGGAGCTGAATTGGGAGAAAGCCCCGTATGGTAATAATTTTTCTATGGGTGTATGTGCTAAAATTAATCGAAATCGGTTCAGATGTAGATATAGCTCCCATATATACACTGTTAGAAAAATATGTTTTTATATGTTCCGATATAAACAAAGCGTGTTTCGGGCAGAATTTTCAAACACAATATATTTAAGTGCAAAAATAGAATGTTCTTAAACTAGCATTAAATGTTTGGGACACATATCGACGTCTACATTCCAAAGTACACTAAGTCTAAAAAGTGAAGTTTACAGGAAACAAGTTCAAATTTTGTTTTTTGAAATTTCTCAAAATCCGTATAAGATAGAAATTCCCTTTTTTCGGTCTTAAAATCAAATTTTTTTTATAATTTTTTTTTAGTATGTACGAACTCAAAATAGTGATAATAGAACATGGCTAAAAATGACTTAGACCACTTTAGACCGAACAAAGCTTTTTGCCCTTTTTGGATTGGACATTTTTTAAAACTTTAGTCACAGGCTAAGTACAATATTAACCATAACTTTTGACTTAGCGTACTCTTTATTCAAACGTCGAACGGAACGGACGTGTTTTTTAATAGCGGATAAAATCATCGTAATAAGTACCTACTACGAATTTCAAGTGTGGTGGGATATTAGGCCACCATGCAGAGAAATTCAAAGACATCCACTGGGTTGCTAACTTCAGGGCCCAGTGGACGGGTATCGACTGGAGTTATAAATTTGGGCAATGACCAAGAGTTAGGCCCAATTAGTCGACCTGTAGACGGGTCGACTGGTGGCGACAATTTGACAAGTCGAACCTTTTCCAAGGTAGCGGCATCAAAAGGAGGTAATCCCTCACGAAAGAGGTTCAAGAAACGCAGAAATGCTTTGTTTATCCTAAAGAAATTAGGATCAGTCGACCCAAGCACGTTGTCGGCTAAACAAAGCGATTCCTTAAAATGGGCTGAAGGAATTCTTGAGGCTGGCAAAAGGGAACGATCACCGGATGAGCTGCCATCCTCCAAAAGGGATCAACGATCGTTTGCCTCAGTTGCTAAAGACATCCTTGTGATGGCTATCATAAATAAAGGAGCATTGGACGGTATGGTTCCAAAGCAAAAATGGAGGGAAATTGAGAATGCTTTGCCTGGCGTCTACTCACGGGTGCTGGAAAAGTTTCCCGGCCCAGATCCTCGACACCAAGAGGCTGGTTGGTCTAGAGTTAGTCGAGAAGAAAGACATACCGGCTAGACCTAGAGCACATGCGTGGATACCTGCAAACCCTCCTGACCCTGAATCTATTTTAAATAGATTGAAACAATGCAATCCAGATCTTCCAACAGCTGATTGGAAGGTTGGCCGTTTGGATGAAGTGGATGGACCAAGACGGCATGCAGTGTTATATTGAACACTCTGTCTTTGCCACATCTAGCAAAGTCTCAGGGCCGTGTATGCTATAGCTTTCATTATATCCAAATGAAGGTGTATAAAAACGATCAGCTAAAGGATTCAGAAATGGACAAGCCTCTGTCTGAATCAGAAGTAAGTGGATCCTCTTGCGAAGTCGAGGGAGATACCAAAGTTGAAGACATGGATAGATACCGTATGCGTGAGGAGGCTTCTACTGCCTCAGAACTCACCAAAGTTGAACCTATGGTTATTGCGAGAGTCACCGAGATCTCTGAAGAGGATATTCTTGATGACTCGATTGAAGCGGCTGATGTGACGGTTGTTGAAAATCTCAATGGTCCTACGGATCCTCCAGATAAATCTTCATCATTGTAAAGCTGCATGTGCTGCCTTAAAAGTTCTCCAGATGAAAGGGGACATAGACATAGTTCTTATTCAAGAACCATATGTTTATAGAAACAAAATATGTGAATTAAGTACTCCGTGAATTAAGTACTCAAACTATTGCAGTATACTGGTAATGATGTAATTCGAGCCTATATAATTGCTAAAAACGAGCTTAATTTGTTTCTGCTTCCTTCAATGTGCAATGCAGACACTGTCGTTGCCAGTTTAAAAATGGCCAAATGCAAATATTGGGTATCTTCGGCCTATATGGGACATGACAGGGAGATGCCTCCATGTGCCGTGAAGACCTTAGTTGAGGAGTCACTGAAAACAAAGACGAAACTCATTATGGGATGCGATGCGAATGCGCATCATATTATATGGGGAAATAGTGATACTAATGCAAGGGGAGAGTCGCTAATAGAGTTTATTTTGCGTACTAATCTGGTAGTTTGCAACAAGGGAGATGCCCCAACCTTTGTCACTAAAAACAGGCAAGAGGTTTCGGACATCACCTTGGCCTCGCAAAACTGAATGAAATGATATCTGAGTGGCAGGTTTTAAGTGAACACAGCTTCTCAGGTCATCGCTACATCAGTTTCAAATTTAATATTCATACCACCAAGACCATATTTCCGCCAAATGTTAGGAAAGCTGACTGGAATAGGTATAGGGAATCGTTCAATATGATGATACCGGAAATACCAGAGACAAATATGAGCACTGTGCAAGTTATCGAACACGCAGTGGAGAGGATTACTAAGGCCTTCAACATTTCACTGAAAGCTGCATGCCCTAAAGGGAAGCCAAGGGGGAAAAATCGACCACCGTGGTGGTCTACGGAGTTAGGTAATATGGGGAAATCGTGCAGGAAGCTCTTTAACAAAGCAAAGTCCACCAGAGCTCCTGTGGATTGGGACGCTTACAAGAAGAATCTGAGAGGATACAAGCGAGAACTGAGAAAGGCTCAGCATAACTCTTGGAATGATTACTGCAGCAGCATTGAGAATACGTCCGAGGCTTCCAGACTAGGGAAGGTGCTAGCATCCACGAGCTCCGCTCCAGGTTTCATTAAAACATCGGAGGGCAGTTGGACAACGTCCAGTGAGGAGACGCTGGAGGTACTATTGGACCCACATTTTCCCGGAAATCAGACGGTTGAACCATGCACTGGCGGTGCCACAGTGGCTCAGCGGTCGTTTCCTATCGAGGAAATTGTATCAGAATCTAGAATAAAATGGGCGTTAAATAGCTTTGGAACATTCAAATCCCCCGGACCTGATGGAATTACTCCGGCGGAGTTACAAGCTGTGGCTGACAGAATTATCCCCTGGTTGTCGGCGATATATATAGGATGTATCAACTTAGCATATATTCCACGAAAGTGGAGGGAATCAAAAGTCGTTTCCTAAAGCGGGAAAAGCCTCGAATGCGAAGGATTTCCGACCACTCAGCTTATCATCATTCCTACTTAAGAGTCTGGAGAGGATGATAGATATTTATCTTAGAACTAGCGTCGATTCAAGTTTGCTCTCGAAACGACAACATGCATACTCGAAGGGCAGGTCTACTGAGACCGCATTACATGAACTAGTCAGCTCTATTGAAAGCTCACTATCCGTCAAAGAATACACAATCGTGGCGTTTCTAGACATCGAAGGGGCGTTCAATAACGTCCATCCGAGCTCGATATTAAATGGACTGACAACTCTGAATGTTGATCCAGGTATACTTAGGCTGTTAGACGAACTTCTAAGGAAGAGACGCATTTCAGCCACACTAGGACAAGCAAACATACAAAGGTATGTGAACAGAGGCACTCCTCAAGGAGGAGTTCTATCACCTCTTCTTTGGAATGGTGCTATAAACGACCTTCTGGTTTCCCTAGAAAAAGAAAGGATACAAGTGGTGGCAGACGCAGATGATGTGGCGCTAGCAGTCAGGGGAAAATTCCCATCAACAGTTAGAGATATTATACAGAGAGCCCTCCGGATGACTGAGAAATGGGCGAAAGATAATGGTCTTGGGGTTAATCCTGTAAAGACAGAACTAGCCATGTACTGCAGAGATCGCAAAACTCCCACGGTTAGACCCATTTCCTTAGGGGGTATTGAAATTCCCTTTAGGGAGTGTGCAAAATACCTTGGCGTTATTTTGGACAGGAAGCTGAACTTTAAGCTTAATATTGAAGAAAGGGCGAGGAAAGCAACGGTAGCTTTATACTCGTGCAAAAAGGCAATAGGGAAAAGGGGGGACTAAAACCAAAAATTGTACATTGGCTATACACGGCAAGGTTAGACCTATAATGCCATATGGTGTTGTAGTCTGGTGGCCGGCACTTCACCAGCCGACAAGTTTAGACAAAGTTCAGCGTATGGCGTGCTTGTGTATCTCAGGTGCATTCAGCAAGACAGGAACAAACTCCCTTAATGTCAAACTGCATCTATTGTCTTTAGACATTTTGGCCAAACAGTCAGCTGCAACAACGGCTGTGCGGTTGCGTGAGCTATCGCTGTGGTCGGAAAAAAGTTACGGTCACAGTTCGGTCCTCAAAATAATGCCAGATGTGCCTAACGTAGTGGATTACACTTTGGCGAATGTATAAAAGATATATAGATTTCTGCACTGATGGCTCCAAATTGGATGGCCAAGTGGGTTTCGGAGTATATTCTAAAGATCTGGAACTTCGAATAGCGAAAAGATTACCTGATCACTGTAGTGTTTTCAGGCTGAAATATTAGCAATAAGAGAAGTGGTGAATTGGCTGAGAAGTAATGCTCCAAGCAATATTGGCATTAATACACAGTCTTACACAAGTTTACATACGGTTTAAGAAATTGTATTTTCTTTAATTATTAAAATATAATAAAATATGCATATATATGCTTTAGATTTTGTAAATTAATTTGAAAAACAAAGTATTTGTCCATTTTCAAGAAGATGTTTTTAGTCTGGAATATAAACAACAACAAGAAACATGTTTAGTTATAAGGTAAAAACCTCAAGGGTATGTAAACTTATGTGAGACTGTGTATATACTCCGACAGTCAACCTGCAATAAAATCCTTGGACTCTGTGTTCCTCAACTCGAAAACGGCCATCGATTGCCGCAAATCTCTCAATGAGATGGCTGAGCAGCACAATATTCACCTAATATGGGTGCCTGGCCATAGGAACATACTGGGGAACTGCGAAGCAGATGAGCTAGCAAGGCTAGGAACTACCTTACATATTCCAGGGGAACTAGAATCTGTCGGTATGCCCCTGGCTACCTGCAAGCTCATGCTGCGTGAGAAAGCTGTTTTGATGGCAAATGTTCGATGGGAGAATAGCAAGGGCTGTAACGACACCAAGCAAATATGGCCCCATTTAAACTTAAACCGCACACTAGATATGCTAGTGTTCTCGAGACGTCAGATATCACTCCTGATATCTGCTATAACGGGTCGCTGCCTGATAGGAGATTTTGCAAAAACTATTGGCACGAAGTATAATGACTATTGTATGAGCTGTCATGATGCGGAGGAAAAAGAATCAATTAAACACCTCTTGTGTGAGTGTCCTGCATTTTGTGTAAAGCGTAAGCAACTTTTAGGAGCATATAGCTTCAGATTACTGGCGGATCTGGAAAACGTTAACTTAAGCAGTCTGCTAATGTTTTTGGAACAATCTGGTTGGTTCAACAAAGAAAAATAATCAAGAAGGTTCAGCGGTTAAAACTAGAAGTGCCCATATGTAATAGGTACTTTTAGTTAATGTGGTATCACAATGGACTGAATAGTCTAAGTGAGCCTGAATCTTAATCGGGCTGCCACTTTAACCTAACCTAACCTAGCGTACTCTGGAATTAGGGCATCGATATGTTAATATGTTAGAATATATTATGCTTGGGACATGAATGTTTCATAAAAATAATATGTGTGAATGTAAACATATATAGATTTACAAATTTCGAGTAAACATATATATGTTGTGATATTTTATTCAGAGAACGGCAGAGAGAGAAAGAAATAGAGATGGAAACGGGAGAATCAAAAGAGAACAATTTCTGTGAAACTGCTGGTATGTTGTTTCGGAAAACTGTTTTATGTGTTCATTATTTGTTTTGGCTGTGCGCTTACCATGCTAATAGGGCTTCGCCAAAAATTTGATATCCTTAAGTATAAATATTATTTAATTTGAATATTAAAATGAGTATTCGGAGTAAAGAGAATAGACATTCGGAACCAAGACAATATACTTTTGAAAAAATAACATGTGTTTTTGCTTTTAGAGCAGCATTTTGTATATTTGTGGACATGTGTTTTGTTTATCATTTTAACATTACAAAAAAAAACAGTGGAAAATATATAAAAATTACAAAAGGGATCTTCATAAAAATAAAATAATATTTACAAACAAAATTTTTCAATTCAGGGCATGGAATATCGCCACAAACTAGCCCATAAAGGGTGATACGGTCAACATTTGGTCAATATAAACTTGACGTATTTCTTTAAATTTTGCATTTAAAAAACCTGAACACCCCTCATTTTGTGTGTGTAGAATGTTGCTCCAATTTGGTTTTGGAATTCACTCTTCAGTTGTCAAAATGCCATCCAAGCAAGAAGAGCAGCGTATCAAAAATCGCGCATCGCGAAAATCTGAGCTACTCGCACGCAAAGCTGGCAAAATCGCTAAAAGTTGCCAAATCAACCGTTACAAATGTAATTAAAGTGTTTGGGGAACGTTTGTCGACAACCAGGAAGTCTGGATCGGGGGGAAATCGAAAACCGGAAGCCGCTGAGACGACAAAGAGAGTTGCCGGTAGTTTCAAGCGAAACCCTAACCTCTCTCTCCGAGATGCCGCAAATAAGCTGGGTGTATCGTCTACAACCGTGCATCGAGCCAAAAAATGAGCCGGACTATCGACTTACAAGAAGGTAGTGACTCCAAATCGCGATGATAAAAAAAATACGACGGCCAAAGCGCGATCCCGGAGGCTGTACACGACGATGCTGACGAAGTTTGACTGCGTGGTAATGGACGACGAAACCTACGTCAAAGCCGACTACAAGCAGCTTCCGGGACAGGAGTTTTATACGGCAAAAGGAAGGGGAAAGGTAGCAGATATTTTCAAGCACATATAACTGTCAAAGTTCGCAAAGAAATATCTGGTTTGGCAAGCCATCTGTACCTGTGGCTTGAAAAGCAGCATTTTCATAGTTTCCGGGACTGTCAACCAAGAAATTTACGTGAAAGAGTGTTTCAATAAACGTCTGCTGCCTTTCCTGAAGAAACACGGTTGTTCCGTACTGTTTTGGCCGGATTTGGCATCTTGCCATTACGGTAAAAAGGCCATGGAGTGGTACGCCGCCAACAACGTGCAGGTGGTTCCCAAGGACAAGAACCCTCCCAGAGCTCCGCCCAATTGAGAAATACTGGGCTATTGTCAAGCGGAACCTAAAGAAGACCAAAAAAACTGCTAAGGACGAGCAGCAGTTCAAGGCAAACTGGCTTTCTGCGGCGAAGAAGGTGGACAAGGTGGCTGTACAAAATCTGATGGCAGGTGTCAAGCGTGAGGCCCGGCAATTCGGATTTGGAAAAGCGAAAGCCTAACTGAATATTTTTCCTGAATTTTATACTAATTGAACTTGAAAAAGAAATTTAATTTGATTTTTTAAATAAACGATTTCACCGATTTACACGCGTTTTCCCTTGACCAAATTTTGACCGTATCACCCTTTATTGAATATGTAATAAAAATTAAAATACTAGAAAAAATTGACAAATTTCACCAAATTTATCAAAATGGACTACATAGAAGCACTCATTACTAAGAGAGAAGTAAATCACATTTAGTATCACAATGGACACCTAACCTACAATACCTAAACTACACGGTGTTCTGGTTCGAGTGCCACTAATTTTTGATAATCATCACAAATTTTTACTAGAAGTCGTTCACTCCAAAAAGCCAGCAAAATAGAGTCAGAGTGAGTTCAAATTTGACATTGATAAAGTTTTTCCTATGATTTTTTCCATAAACAAATCATACGTGCAATATATTTCACAGACTCAATTAGAAGTGTAGTATAAAAAATAAATATTTTTGTTATTTTGTTTGGTTTAAAAGCTTTTAATTGGCTGATGGTAAATTGATACTGGTTGGCGTTCGCGTACGTTTCTGCTAATTTTAGGAAAAAGAAAAAAAAATCATTTTTACTTTATTGCAAGTTTACGTTTTAATGATACGATAGTTGGTAAAATGTCTTTTTATGTTAAAAGAATTGTTCCTTTATATTTTTTTTACTTTACAAATGTATGCGACTTTTTGTGCGACCTGTTTTGAGTATGCGACTTTTTCCAAATTTCAAACGGTATGTTGGGTTAGGTTTACCAAGGATTACCTAAATTAAACAAGTATGTTCGACCGGTCCAAATCTTAAATACACACCACCATGAAGCAAATATAATAGTTTCCTTCGTTTTGTTTTTTTATTGTTGGTTTTGTTCTTTAAGCATTGTTGTTATTTTTTGATTTCAGCTTAAAACCATGCATTGACTAAACTACAAGTGTAGCTTAACCAAGAGGATGCTGATGAGGAATGTGGTAATTCCGTCTATAGGGCTTTGCCCAAATAAATTGACAAACATTATTTTCCTCTGTTGGTTAAGCTACACTTGTAGTTTAGTCAATGCATGGTTTTAAGCTGAAATCAAAAAACAACAACTATAATAGTTTCCTTTGAAAATTTCATTGGGGTTTGATGTAGAGGTGTGCACGTGACACGAAATTGTCGTGACTCACGAACATTTTCGTGATTCGTGCTTGAGTCGTGAGTCACGCTCATGACAACAGCGTGAGTGTGCGTGAGCGTGATTAACAAACCAAAATGTCGTACGTGAGCGTGAGTCACGAAAATAATATCTTCGTGAGTGTGCGTGAGTAATGAATTACACTCACGACAATATTCCTGCTCACCACCATAAAACGCTTAAGAGTTAAAATCAATTACAATTCTAGTGACACCTGAGATGTTAAGAGTTTAATAGCACTCTCGATTTAATAAAGCTCATGTTTTCAGACACTTCGGTAAGGTAAATTAATCATAAAATTATTCGTGAGTCACAATATTTTTCGTGATTCACGGTATTTTTCGTGAGTCACGGTGTTTTTTGTGAGTCACGACGTTTTCGTGCGTGAGTGTGCGTGAATACAAATTTTCTTTTCGTGAGTGTGCGTGAGTCCTACCAAAAAATATCGTGCGTGAGTGTGCGTGAGTATGATTTTTCTGTCGTGAGTGTGCGTGAGCGTGAGTAAACTATTACTTACGTGCACACCTCTAGTTTGATGACAGATATTCTCCCAAGCAGATCAGTTCAACTTGTACACTTCCCGAAGATAAATTTAAAGATTTTACCTATGAAGACTATATCAGATTCTGGATGTATAAGAACCATTTTGGGTTGAGTTTTAGAGGAATAATTACCATCTCTTGTAAGTGTGCAAGAAAATGATGAAATAACGCCTTGATTTGATATCTAAAATCTATAGATTTTTACCCCAATTATTTAAATGATTACGAGAAGTAAAACCTGGAAATTTTACATTCAGTTTCAAGCAATTTTCATGATCAGTGCACCTTCTGCCCCCTCAAGATCTGAATTCGGTCTACTATATCCTATACACGTTTTTGTGGATCTAAAATATCATAGAATTGATAAAATTTTTAATATTTAGTGTATGTGTATATTCATCCCACAGCGTAGTGATAATGAACTATAACGTGATGTAATACATATTAGTTCATGCATATTATGAGAAAATCATGAACTTATCTCGACAAAAAAAAATCTTTGGCGTGAAATCATGGTCATTCTTACTATGGTTTAGTTCATTTTTTGTAAACAATAGTTCACTTCTTTTCGATGTAGGTTAGGTTAAAGTGGAAGACCGATTTGTTTTCATAGTGATATCACATTAACAAAAATTTTCTATTACATATAGGCACTTCTATTTTGAAATCTTTGTACTTACGACAAATACACTGAAAAAAATATTGTCGTGAGGTCAAATATTTCATGTCTTTAAAATACGAATGTAAATTTTGCTTAGCATAGAAGACGCATTTCTCTAATATAAAGTTTTTTTCCGTGTCCAAAAGTCGATAAACTTTTCACTGAAGTCGTATTGTCCTTATAATTAAGTGATTTCACTTAAAAATGGGTATCATAACATGAAAGAAAAAATGTTTGGCCTAAGGTCAACTTGACTTTAATAATTCAGAAAAATTCTTTAAATTTAATGAAATTGTCTTTAAATTTATTGCCTTTTTGCATCTTGACTACAAAGCAAAAAATCGTTCAAATATAGGACATGTTTTTAAAAACTTTATTTTAAAGACGTTTTTTACTTGAAACATAGCATAATTTCTACTGAAAGTCGAGTCTTAATTAGGAAAATAAAGTTGGCGTTAACTCGTTCTTAAATGACTTTAATAGCATACGACGAAAAAAAGCTGAAAAAGCGAAAAATTAAAATTTGCTTCCTGGATGCATGTACACAAAACCCAAATTTAAAAGAGAATTGTGTCTTAAAATTATCCTTACTTGTATTCTCCGCGTCTTTGGCTCGGACTCAATACCGAAATTTTTAAAGTAAAGACAAAATCTTTGGAACCGGGCATGCTTTTTTTCATGTAAGCAAGTTGTGCCTAGCATAGCAAGACGATTTCTCTATACAAAGTTTTTCTCTTTGACCAAAAGTCGATAAGGAATGATGCCGTTTCGAGGTAGGACTTAAAAATGGGTATATATACATGAAAAATTTATAGAACTGAGGTCTATTTGACCTTAAAAAATTGGAAACAAATCTTCAATAGTATTGAAATCGTCTTTAGATTCGATAAAGTTGTGTAACTTGACTATAAAGCTGAAACGGATTCAAATTTTATTTGAAACATTGCATAATATGTACTTGAAGTCGAGTTTCAATTTGGAATTTTAATTCGTGGTTAACACTTCTATAAGGTACTTTGATATTACAAGATGAAAAAAGGGACGGAGAAGCCAATAGTTAAATTTTTTAAAACGGAATTGCGTATCCTTAGTGCAATTCTCCGCATCTATAGCTCAAAAGCAAGCAAAATAATTTAAGTAAAGACAACATCTTTGGAAAAGAGCAAGCTTCTGTTCTCAGTGTACAAATATTCTTACAATGTATATTACTTACCTATTGTTTCAATTGGCTCCATCTTTAAATCGATTTATTGTAGCTTCCACCTGCAGTAGTTTCGGTCCGAATTCTGTTAGCCAGTTAGTGTACAGAGTATCAGATTATGATCATTAATGGACAGTAAACAATGTGGAACTGGGCAATATTACTAAAATTCACGAATACTGTAGCAATCAGTTAAGCGAGAGATGTTTTGAATACGACCGGTCACGATATATGTTTGCATAACATCACACATGTGTATGAGTGACAACGGTTGCTGGTTTTGTTACTTTACATCAAAACCCCCAACATTCTCAAAACTTTTTTATGTGGGTAGTCATATTAATAAATTTAATTGCGCTTATATTTTGTTGTTTTTGTTTGTCTGTTATTGTGAAGGTGCAATGCAAACTACTAACAGCAGCAACTCATTAGAAATCAGCCAGATTTAATTTAATCTAATTTATTATTTGCTGTTGTTGTTTTTTTATTCTCTTGCATTAAAAATAGTTTGGTCACTGTTATACATGCTATCACTGCATTGAGATTTTTGTTAAATTTAATTTCGATTGTTTTTATGTGTATATAAATGTTATATATATATATATACATATATATATATATATATATATATATATATATATATATATATATATATATATATATATATATATATATATATATATATATATATATATATATATATATATATATATATATATATATATATATATATATATATATATATATATATATATATATATATATATATATATATATATATATATATATATATATATATATATATATATAAAGGGTGACTTGTTAAGAGCTTGATAACTTTTTAAAAAAAAAAACGCATAAAATTTGCAAAATCTCATCGGTTCTTTATTTGAAACGTTAGATTGGTCCATGACATTTACTTTTTGAAGATAATTTCATTTAAATGTTGACCGCGGCTGCGTCTTAGGTGGTCCATTCGGAAAGTCCAATTTTGGGCAACTTTTTCGAGCATTTCGGCCGGAATAGCCCGAATTTCTTCGGAAATGTTGTCTTCCAAAGCTGGAATAGTTGCTGGCTTATTTCTGTAGACTTTAGACTTGACGTAGCCCCACAAAAAATAGTCTAAAGGCGTCAAATCGCATGATCTTGGTGGCCAACTTACCGGTCCATTTCTTGAGATGAATTGTTCTCCGAAGTTTTCCCTCAAAATGGCCATAGAATCGCGAGCTGTGTGGCATGTAGCGCCATCTTGTTGAAACCACATGTCAACCAAGTTCAGTTCTTCCATTTTTGGCAACAAAAAGTTTGTTAGCATCGAACGATAGCGATCGCCATTCACCGTAACGTTGCGTCCAACAGCATCTTTGAAAAAATACGGTCCAATGATTCCACCAGCGTACAAACCACACCAAACAGTGCATTTTTCGGGGCATGGGCAGTTCTTTAACGGCTTCTGGTTGCTCTTCACTCCAAATGCGGCAATTTTGCTTATTTACGTAGCCATTCAACCAGAAATGAGCCTCATCGCTGAACAAAATTTGTCGATAAAAAAGCGGATTTTCTGCACTGATTTTGGTAATAAAATTCAATGATTTGCAAGCGTTGCTCGTTAGTAAGTCTATTCATGATGAAATGTCAAAGCATACTGAGCATCTTTCTCTTTGACACCATGTCTGAAATCCCACGTGATCTGTCAAATACTAATGCATGAAAATCCTAACCTCAAAAGAATCACCCTTTATATATATATATATTATATATATATATATATATATATATATATATATATATATATATATATATAATATATATATATATATATATATATATATATATATATATATATATATATATATATATATATATATATATATATATATATATATATATATATATATATATATATATATATATATATATATATATATATATATATATATATATATATATATATATATATATATATATATATATTTAAGCACGAGTGTTCACATTTGGTGAACATAATTGGACACTATGCTCCATAAAAGGCAATAGTATGCCCTAAATATAAAGTAGTCAAGTCATATTGTAGTAGATGAGTACCTGGTGACATAAATGTATTATATCAAAATTTTATACCATTTCATGTTCCTATTAAGAAGAACGTTAGACTACAATTTTCTCAATATTGTTGTTACAATTTTCATAATCATGAAATTTAAGCAATTTTGGAATCGTTAACATCATACGAATCCGTTACTTTTTTCTACGGTTCATCTCTAAGATAATTATCCAAAACATCTTAAGATATTTTGTAATTATCTTCATAAATTCAAATGAATACGATTGAATATTTTTTAACAAAGCGGTTTAACAATTACGTTTAAGAAATCACGCACACTCTCAAAAAAACGCTTCTCTAACAAATACTACCAAATACATTCTGCTTCAAGCATATATATTTTCAGGATTTGTCCAAACAAAATATTCTTTGTATTGTTCAAGCATATTATGTTTCACCTTAGGCATTTATATTTTTAAGGCGCCAATCCTTTCATACTTGTGTTGGATTACAAATAAAAAATTTATTCGAATGTTGTACTGCAAATATTTATTTATAAACAAAATATAAGAGTCAACAAGCAAACACGAACATTTACGTTTTTCTTTATACTCTCTCGGTCTCTCTTTCTAAACACATATATGTTTATAGGCAATTTCTAAATTAATATATGTTTGCATTCACACATCTTATATTAAAAAAAATCTGATGTCCCAAACAAAATATGTTCTAACATATTAACATATATGTATGCCGCAAACATGTTATGCTAGTTTATGAACATGGTTAAAGTGGCAACCCGATTTAGTTTCAGGCTCACTTAGACTATTCAGTCCATTGTGATATTATGAACATTATATAGAGCTGCAAAACTATAGATAGTCGCACAATTCGACATTTTCGATAGTTTCGACAAAAACAATCGATAGTATCGATACTATCGGACTTTTTTTCAATAACTAAATTATTTCCGTTTTAAATGCTTTTAATAAAAACTATGCTCATTTCATTATGCTCATTATTTAAAGGAACAACCAAAATGCTGCGGAAAATGTACTCAACTTATGTTACTTTGTATGTACTATGTACTTACTAAGGTCCATAGGTATTCATTGAGAAAATGTTTATATTATTCGATTTCAAAAAGTCCTTCATTCTCCTTATCCTTATCACCAACATCTCGATGAAAATTATTGCATTTTTGGTTATTTTTGGATCTGTTCTAAAATGGGCTTTCAAGGTCTCTCAATATGCAAATAAAAAGACTTTATTTCATATTTACATCCGACGTTTCGTTGGTGATTTCCAACTTCTTCTGGGATGAATTTTTTTATTGAAATATTTAGTCTTTTGTCATATTTTTTAAAATTAATTTTAAATTGTAAAAAGTAACGGCACAGGAACACCACGACATTAAACAAATATTTAAAATAATTTCAAAAATAATTACAAAACTAAATTAAAATATCACAGATGTTTTTCCTTATGACTACGATCATAGAAGATTGGACGTAAACTTCCCACCGCAGCATTTTGGTTGTTCTATTGCAGTTAGAACTCAATCAAGAATATTTCTATGTTCTTATTAAAAATGTGTTTCCGGTATCTATTGTATGGAGAAAAATATTTGGTACAGAATAAAATAAGATGGAATCCATTTTGTGGATTTAGGAAAACGAATATGTTTTTAAAGCAATTAGTGTTTACAGATTAAAATATCTCAGAATTTTTCAGTTTTGTTTTAAATTTTGGCTTTGGTATGCCGCATCGCCGGTATTTTTTAGTGGCGACAATTTGTCAAGTCGAACCTTTTCCAAGGTAACGCCATCAAAATGAGGTAATCCCTCACGAAAGAGATTCAAGGAACGCAGAAATCTTTGTTTATCCTAAAGAAATTAGGATCAGTCGACCCAAGCACGTTGTCGGCTAAACAAAGCGATTCCTTAAAATGGGCTCAAGGAATTCTTGAGGCTGGAAAAAGGGAACGATCACCGGATGAGCTGCCATCCTCCAAAAGGGATCAACGATCGTTTGCCTCAGTTGCTAAAGACAGCCTTGTGATGGCTATCATAAATAAAGGAGCATTGGACGGTATGGTTCCAAAGCAAAAATGGGGGGAAATTGAGAATGCTTTGTCTAGCGTCTACTCACAGGTGCTGGAAAAGTTTCCCGGCCCAGATCCTCGACACCAAGAGGCTGATTGGTATCAAGGACGATTTAAGCTAGTCGCATTTGAGGACCAGAGGTCTATAGAATGTTTTAAAGCTGCTCTGATACTAACTGGTGAAGTTTGGGAAGGAGCTGCTCTAGAGTTAGTCGAGAAGAAAGACATACCGGCTAGACCTAGAGCACATGCGTGGATACCTGCAAACCCTCCTGACCCTGAATCTATTTTAAATAGACTGAAACAATGCAATCCAGATCTTCCAACAGCTGATTGGAAGGTCGTTTGGATGAAGTGGATGGACCAAGACGGCATGCAGTGTTTATATTGAACACTCAGTCTTTGCCACATCTAGCAAAGTCTCAGGGCCGTGTATGTTATGGCTTTCATTATATCCAAATGAAGGTGTATAAAAACGATCAGCTAAAGGATTCAGAAATGGACAAGCCTCTGTCTGAATCAGAAGTAAGCGGATCCTCTTCCGAAGTCGAGGGAGATACCAAAGTTGAAGACATGGATAGATACCGTATGCGTGAGGAGGCTTCTACTGCCTCAGAACTCACCAAAGTTGAACCTATGGTTATTGCGAGAGTCACCGATATCTCTGAAGAGGACATTCTTGATGACTCGATTGAAGCGGCTGATGTGACGGTTGCTGAAAATCTCGATGGTCCTACGGATCCTCCAGATAAATCTTCATCATTGTAAGGCTGCATGTGCTGCCTTAAAAGTTCTCCTGATGAAAGGGGACATAGACATAGTTCTTATTCAAGAACCATATGTTTATAGAAACAAAATATGTGAATTAAGTACTCCGGGGTTCAAACTATTGCAGTATACTGGTAATGATGTAATTCGAGCCTGTATAATTGCTAAAAACGAGCTTAACTTGTTTCTGCTTCCTTCAAAGTGCAATGCAGACACTGTCGTTGCCAATTTAGAAATAGCCAAATGCAAATATTGGGTATCTTCGGTCTATATGGGACATGACAGGGAGATGCCTCCATGTGCCGTAAAGACCTTAGTTGAGGAGTCACTGAAAACAAAGACGAAACTCATTATGGGATGCGATGCGAATGAGCATCATAGTATATGGGGAAGTAGTGATACTAATGCAAGGGGAGAGTCGCTAATAGAGTTTATTTTGCGTACTAATCTGGTAGTTTGCAACAAGGGAGATGCCCCAACCTTTGTCACTAAAAGCAGGCAAGAGGTTTTGGACGTCACCTTGGCCTCGCAAGAACTGAATGAAATGATATCTGAGTGGCATGTTTTAAGTGAACTCAGATCATCGCTACATCAGTTTCAAATTTGATGTTCATACCACCACGACCATATTTCCGCCAAATGTTAGGAAAGCTGACTGGAATAGGTATAGGGTATCGTTCAATATGATGATACCGGAAATAACAGAGACAAATATGAGAAATGTGCAAGATATCGAACACGCAGTGGAGCGGATTACTAAGGCCTTCAACATCTCACTGAAAGCTGCATGCCCTAGAGGAAAGCCAAGGGGGAAACATCGACCACCATGGTGGTCTACGGAATTAAGTAATATGAGGAAATCCTGCAGGCAGCTCTTTAACAAGGCAAAGTCCACCAGAGCTTCTGAGGACTGGGACGCTTACAAGAAGATTCTGAGAGGATACAAGCGAGAACTGAGAAAGGCTCAGCATAACTCTTGGAATGCTTACTGCAGCAGCATTGAGAATACGTCCGAGGCTTCCAGACTACGGAAGGTGCTAGCATCCACGAGCTCCGCTCCAGGTTTCATTAAAACATCGGAGGGCAATTGGACAACGACCAGTGAGGAGACGCTGGAGGTACTATTGGACACACATTTTCCCGGAAATCAGACGGTTGAACCATGCACTGGCGGTGCCACAGTGGCTCAGCGGTCGTTTCCTATCGAGGAAATTGTATCAGAATCTAGAATAAAATGGGCGTTAAATAGCTTTGGATCATTCAAATCCCCCGGACCTGATGGAATTACTCCGGCGGAGTTAAAAGCGGTGGCTGACAGAATTATCCCCTGGTTGTCGGCGATATATATAGGATGTATCAACTTAGCATATATTCCACGAAAGTGGAGAGAATCAAAAGTCGTTTTCATACCTAAAGCGGGAAAAACCTCTCACTCGAATGCGAAGGATTTCCGACCAATCAGCTTATCATCATTCCTACTTAAGACTCTGGAGAGGATGATAGATATTTATCTTAGAACTAGCGCCGATTCAAGTTTGCTCTCGAAACGACAACATGCATACTCGAAAGGCAGGTCTACTAAGACCGCATTACATGAACTAGTCAGCTTTATTGAAAGCTCACTATCTGTCAAAGAATACACAATCGTGGCATTTCTAGGCATCGAAGGGGCGTTCAATAACATCCATCCGAGCTCGATATTAAATGGACTGACAACTCTGAATGTTGATCCAGGTATACTTAGGCTGTTAGACGAACTTCTAAGGAAGAGACGCATTTCAGCCACACTAAGACAAGCAAACATACAAAGGTATGTGAACAGAGGCACTCCTCAAGGAGGAGTTCTACACCTCTTCTTTGGAATGTTGCTATAAACGACCTTCTGGTTTCCCTAGAAAAAGAAAGGATACAAGTGGTGGCATACGCAGATGATGTTGCGCTAGCAGTCAGGGGAAAATTCCCATCAACAGTTAGAGATATTATACAGAGAGCCCTCCGGATGACTGAGAAATGGGCGAAAGATAATGGTCTTGGGGTAAATCCTGCAAAGACAGAACTAGTCATGTACTGCAAAGATCGCAAAACTCCCTCGGTTAGGCCCATTTCCTGGGTATTGAAATTCCCTTTGGTGAGTGTGCAAAATACCTTGGCGTTATTTTGGACAGGAAGCTGAACTTTAAGCTTAATATTGAAGAAAGGGCGAGGAAAGCAACGGTAGCTTTATACTCGTGCAAAAAGGCAATAGGGAAAAAGTGGGGACTAAAACCAAAAATTGTACATTGGCTATACACGGCAGTGGTTAGACCTATAATGCCATATGGTGTTGTAGTCTGGTGGCCGGCACTTCACCAGCCGACAAGTTTAGACAAAGTTCAGCGTATGGCGTGCTTGTGTATCTCAAGTGCATTCAGCAAGACAGGAACAAACTCCCTTAATGTCATACTGCATCTATTGCCTTGAGACATTTTGGCCAAACAGTCAGCTGCAACAACGGCTGTGCGGTTGCGCGAGCTATCGCTGTGCTCGGAAAAAAGTTACGGTCACAGTTCGGTCCTCAAAATAATGCCAGATGTGCCTAACGTAGTGGATTACACTTTGGCGAGTTCACTTTTCGACAAAAAGTTTGAGATTCTAATTCCCAACAGTGAGGCGTGGTGTACACGGACCCCGGGGAATAAAAGATATATAGATTTCTACACTGATGGCTCCAAATTGGATGGCCAAGTGGGTTTCGGAGTATATTCTAAAGATCTGGAACTTCGAATAGCGAAAAGATTACCTGATCACTGTAGTGTTTTCAGGCTGAAATATTAGCAATAAGAGAAGTGGTGAATTGGCTGAGAAGTAATGCTCCAAGCAATATTGGCATTAATATATACTCAGACAGTCAACCTGCAATAAAATCCTTGGACTCTGTGTTCCTCAACTCGAAAACGGCCATCGACTGCCGCAAATCTCTCAATGAGATGGCTGAGCAGCACAATATTCACCTAATATGGGTGCCTGGCCACAGGAACATACCGGGGAACTGCGAAGCAGATGAGCTAGCAAGGCTAGGAACTACCTTACATATTCCAGGGGAACTAGAATCTGTTGGTGTGCCTCTGGCTACCTACAAGCTCTTACTGCGTGAGAAGGCTGTCATGATGGCAAATGTTCGATGGGAGAATTGTAAGGGTTGTAACGACACCAAGCAAATATGGCCCCATTTAAACTTAAACCGCACACTAGATATGCTAGTGTTCTCGAGACGCCAGATATCACTCCTGATATCTGCTATAACGGGTCGCTGCCTGATAGGCGATTTTGCAAAAACTATTGGTGCGAAGTATAATGACTATTGTATGAGCTGTCATGATGCGGAGGAAAAGGAATCAATAAAACACCTCTTGTGTGAGTGTCCTGCATTTTGTGTAATGCGTAAGCAAATTTTAGGGGCATATAGCTTCAGATTACTGGCGGACCTGGAAAACGTTAACTTAAGCAGTCTGCTAATGTTTTTGGAACAATCTGGTTGGTTCAACAGAAGAAAATAATCGAGAAGGTTCAACGGTTAAAACTAGAAGTGCCCATATGTAATAGGTACTTAGTCTAAGTGAGCCTGAATCTTAATCGGGCTGCCACTTTAACCTAACCTTAACCTAACCATCGCTATCGAAAAATAAATATCGAGAGTACCTTAAAAATAAAACTATCAATACTATCGACAGTGCTATCGATAGTTTTGCAGCTCTAACATTATATGCATGTACAAATTAATGTGTTAAAATTTTGAGTTTCAAACTTATAATTTTTTCATCGAAACATATGAAAAGCAGTCGTTTTGATATTGTTAAATATCACTTTCGGTGGAACAACATTTATTTACTTCGTTATTTTATGTCTTCTCAGCATTCTTGATGATTTTTGTTGAACAATAAAGAATCCCTTACTCTAAACTATGTAATGAATGGTGGAAGGACATTCGTGTGAATAGTCAAAACATTTAACGTAAATAACACAGTACAACACATGATTTGCCAACTCAATTCTGAGAACGGTATGTGAAGTTATACCCAAAAAGAATAATTTCTGCATCATTCGTTTTGTCTTCTTACCTGCCGAAATATTTTTAATATCGATTTGAAGTTAGTACTATCGTATAGTGGAATTTATCACGTTTTAGGCCCTGTTGTTTGACACAGCTCGACAGTCACTAGTCCGATATAGTTGAAATAAATTTTAAAAAATTAAGAATTACAATTCCCTTAATCTGTTCATATATTGTTTTCCTATACAAGCAACAGTTTTCAAGTTAAAAATAAGTTTCCAATAAAAAATGAAGATTTTTTTTTAATTCATAAAAGATACAAAACGGAAATAAGTTTCAAGTGTAGTTACTTTTTCGCAAAGTCACATAACCTATGCGCAAAATGAGACAAAGATCATGAAAATCGATGCACGCGTTTCGCTTTTATTCGCAATTGAGTAAAGGTATTAATTTCAAAAAAATTATCATGCAAAAAAAAAAATTAATTTATAAAAACTTTATGAAA
This sequence comes from Haematobia irritans, assembly GCF_050003625.1. Taxonomy (NCBI): domain Eukaryota; kingdom Metazoa; phylum Arthropoda; class Insecta; order Diptera; family Muscidae; genus Haematobia; species Haematobia irritans. Next base: position 111,215,834 of record NC_134398.1, on the reverse strand, counting down.
ATAAAATAATATGCAATTAATACGCAATTATAATATTCATAAAAACAAAATTTAGAACATTTTTTTCAATTATTGGCAATATCCATGCTTGCAGAAATTGACGCTTGTGGTAACTTCAAATCGATATTAAAAATATTTCGGCAGGTAAGAAGACAAAACGAATGATGCAGAAATTATTCTTTTTGGGTATAATTTCACATACTGTTCTCAGAATTGAGTTGGCAATCAATGAAGATTTACAAGTTGCAAGTTACAAGTTGGTTAGGTTGCACAATATTTTACGTTAGGTCAATATATTGTCATCATTCCACAGTTTAAAATGATCGGTGGCAGAATTTTTCAACTTGTGAAAAGTACCCTATATATGGTACACACAATGTATACTGGTTTACAGGAAATATTCCAGTGCCAAAATTCAAATAAATTGGATGTTTTGAGATTTCCGTAATGTGTTATTAAAATTTACTCTTTTTTATTATCTCTCCCTTCTCATAAAAAATGCTTTAAAAGTAAAGAGAACAAGAATATATGACCGAAAGCCCTGCCAAGCCGAATCTTATGTACTCTCCACCATGTATTGTTGAGTGATATGCCTAAATGTTTTCCTCCCGCTTTTTTAGAATTCTTAGAATTGGAATATTGAGATCGGTAAATATGGATTACGGTCCGATTGGAGCTAAATATAAAATGCAAAGCACACGGTTTTACTGTAAAATTACTTGTGCACAACTTGAATAGACGCCCAAAAAATAAATCGTTCATCCAAGCAAAAAAGTTTATTTTTAATTTTTACATTGGCTGACATTGTTGTCTCTTTCCCTTTGTAATTCTCTAACTTTTTCTCTTCAATACGCAACTAGGAGTGATCGATCACATAATCGCATGTTCTGTATCCTATACCCTATTATATCACATAAACTACTGAACAAAGTTATTTCGCAACATTAGCAAATGACAAAAGTAGTTTAAAAACAAAGTCAATTTATTATATTTCTAAGCAATTTTTGTTCTTATTCGTTATATGCAATAAGTTCACTTTGACCTTACGTTTATAATTTAAATTCTTTCGATAGACAGTCGTAAAATTGTTTTGAGTATTAATAATTGTGTTCAGTATTATTTTTAATATTTGTTCTTTGAAAAATCCAAACATAAAACACAATAATAAATAAATCCGTGCACCCAGAAAAAAGTGACCCCTTCTTTAAGTTAAAATGAACTCATTGTGAAGAAAGTTGAACTTCGTATAGCACCAAAGACATTTTTATTTGTTTGAACGACCCAGAAAAAAAGAGCTTCCAAAAAAAGTTGTTTGGATCCCTAATTTGTGATCCGGAAGTAGTGCAAACTTGGATCGTCTCCAATGAATTTTACACGGGCTTGTCATAGGACGGAAGTACACCCTTTTTGGATCCTTTGCATTGCTTTAGAAGTTGTGCCATGGAAGTTAATTTGAATGAAGAAATTTAAAAAAACGAAAAAAAAAATTTTTCAACCAATTTCACTTTTTTTCATCCATATGTTTTATTACACTATTATTTTCCAATTATCTAATTTTTACAATTTGAAAAACTTTTTCGCTCCGACCAGGGGTTGAACCTGGGTTTGCTGGCACCATAACAGAACGCCTTAGCACACTCAGCCACAAACGCCATTGAATATAAAGCGTCGAAAGGTCAATTCAAATGTATGCGATATGTTCGTAATACGACACCAAGGAATAACATTCTAATTGCTTCTCGAGAAGTTCTTTATTAGTATGAACGAATAAATAAGAAACGCAGGTTCAAATCTCACCAGCGGCAATTTTTTTATCAATTATTTTTCAAAAAAATTATTTTTTTATGTTATGCATCCTTTTTATTTTTTATTTTCGGCATATATTTTCGTATAAATATATTTTTTCATCACAAATCAACAAAAAAAATAAAAATTCTCGTAATTTGCAAAATTTTCTCAAAAGAACTTCCATGGAAGCAAAAAATTCAAACGGCACAGGTTCACATCCCAGCGGGGATGAACTTTATTTTTTATTATTGTTATTATTATTATTTTTTACCTTTTTATTAATTTACTATTTTTTTATTTTTTTATTAGTTTTCTATTTTTTTAAATATAATTGTCCAAAATTTGCACTTAAAATACCCTGATTGCGTTCTTTCTAATACTTGTCCAAAAGAACTGCATCGGAAGTAGAAACAAATCATTGGGGGATCCCAAGATGCGCTTTAGAAGAAATGTTTGTGCACTTGTCCAAAAGGACTGCATCGGAAGTGAAAAAAAAATCATTGGGGGATCCCACGATGCTCTTTAGGAGAAATGTTTGTGGACTTGTCCAAAAAGACTGCATCGGAAGTTGAAGAAACTCGATGGGGGATCCTGGGATGGGCTTTAAAAGAAATGTTTGTGGAACAACTTCCAATTTTTTGCTGGGGATGTGATTTTCATAGAAATTAGGTAGAATGCATTCCGTATTTTAGTTAACATTTTCCTATATTTATGTACCACTATACTTAGGGTTTCCATATGGATAATTTTCAAAAGAGAACTATCGCTTTAAAAAACAGAGAACATTTTAACTAAAAAAGAGTTTACAATAAAAAAATTCTTTATTAAATAATTAATAATTTTATTGATGTTAAAATTAAAATAATAATAGTTTCTAATGATCGCAATTGTGTTCCGGCCTTTAATTTGTCAACAGATTTAACCCAGTAAACAATTAGTGGCGATTGTGGCGAATTCCTACTAAATAAATAAAATTCCATCATTCTAGGATTTTTTTTTTTGAAATAGAGTACATAAAGAGCACTGTTGGACATAAAAATACGGCACCAAAAAAGAGAGTGAACAAAAAGATACGAACACAAAAAGAGAACATGTTCTCTTTAAAAGAGATGTAATGGACAGCCTAACTATACTACAGAATGAAAAAAATTAACCGAATTGAATTCATTTATGGAATGATTTTATTAAACCTTTTTCATTCATTTGGACAAATCTTATATATTTGTTGTAAACCTTTTACTTTAAAATTAGAACTGCTTATCTTCGTTTTTAAACACAATTTTATTTATTCATATAGTCAATTTTTTCTTCAATAAAAGATATGTTTTATTAATATATTAAATATATTTATTAAGAATCAACAGCATCGAAATGTTAGTTTATTATTCCACTATTTCCAATTTCCATGTAATGTTATCAACTGTAAAACGTAATTTTTTGCTTCTTCTTGTACCTTTCACTTTTACTAAGTTGCTGCATAACGATTTTGTCCACCTTTTACAATTTCAATGCCTACAAATATATAAAAAATAAACCAATTTTTCACAAAAGGTTATCGTCCTGAATGTTACCTGATGAATGAAGGCGTTGTTATTCTGTTGGTGTTTTCTTTCTTTGTACACCACCACGAATATTGATAGACTTATTGTTTGTTATTTATTTTTAATAATTTTCAAAAAAACGAAAATTTTTCTCAATAATTTAAAATAACAAATATTTTATATTTTTTATTTGTCATTTATTATATTATATCTTAACAATCTCTCCGTATACCATAACAACGCGATTCCAACTAAAAAACAACCCACGCGCAAACATATCGATTATATCGATGACAGGTATCGATTACAGGTAGACAAAAGAGATATAGGAAAATTTCCTATATTCTAACAAGTATGTTTCCTTAAGTTTTGAAAGGATTGAATACTTTTTAGTACGAATGAACTAAAATATTTTTCTATGCCAAGTGTTATTCGTATGTATGTTATGATAAGCTTTCTATAATAAAGGAAGTCAGAATTATCATTTTATAAGAAATTTTACTAAATTTGAGGAAACTTGGTTTTAGTTCGGTTTTTGTTTATTTCTACGAATGCTTTGTTATCAGTGAATAAAATTTTCTTGTTCGGTAGTAAATTCTTATACCCAGCGAAGTAAACAGTATTAGTAAAATTACATGCCTTTTTCTAGTTTATGAACTATTCCTAACTGCTTTCAGTTTAGGATTTTTTTACTGAAACAAGTAAATTTTATTATTTCACACAAAAATTTTACTTAATGGAAATAAAATGGCCAAACTAAATTGATGAACATTTTTTCCTTTAGTTTCGAAGACACTTTTTTCTGGGTGTGAAAATAACGAATCCGAAAAAAATAAAATATACTAAATTAAAATAGGTTCTCCCACCAGCGTTTGAACATAGACCATGAGATACGTCAAAACAGTTTATTGTCTAGTTTGGAATGCACACACACACGCCTATTCAAACAAACTCAAACGTGTGATCCTCTCTTTCATTCGTTTTGCAAAAAAATATGTTGCCTTGGTGTTACACTACTTTTTCCCTTATTGTATTTTCACTCAAATAATAGTGTCATTCCAAAGTTATTGTTAATTCATAATATTGTGAGGGATACAGGATCCAAAATCTATGACAGTGTCCTTCAATTTTGGCAATAAATTTCGAGTATGTTGCTTTCCCAATCGAAATCGCCATAAGATAAAAATACTTTAAATTTTCAAGAAACGTAATAAGATGTAATAAGAGAACATTCAGTAACATAGCACAGAAAACAACTACCACACCGTAGTACACGCAAAAAAAAATTCTTTCCTCCCAAACGAAATTTTAGACAAACAAAGTTCGTTTCTCATTTGCTTTTCGTTGAAAGGAAGTGTAGTATATTGGAAGAAAAGTATATTTTTTTGTGATAAACGTTTATTCTTTTCCAGGATGTAAAAACAATTTCATAAAGACTAACTCAAAAAAATTTTTTTCTGGCTAATTGCATTTTCCCTCACATCTTTCCCACTTCCACGAAGTTTTTTAGTTCTTAGCACCTTTTTCTGTAACACAAACAATGTAGAAGGAATTATACGATTTTATAAATTTTAAAATTTTTTTTACCTTTCGCCTGGACGGAGAATCGAACCGCGGACCATGCAATTTGTAAGCCAACACACTATCCACTGAGCCATGTAGCCGTTATTGTCATCAATAGATAATTACCCATATAACTAAGTTATATTTATATAGCATAGCTTGCGGCGCCCACGAGGCGATTAAACAAAGTTTATTTAACAGAAAAATATATTTAGTTGGGCACCGTGGCGCAGTGGTTGCTACGTCTGACTTGCATGCCAAGGGTCGTGGGTTCGATCCCTGCTTCGACCACAGTTTTTTTTTTTTTTTACATATATTCCAGATATGATCGGAAGATTCCGAAAAAATTTTCAACATTACATTCTACTATATTAAATTTTTACTATGAACTGTAAAATGTGTCTTATTAAAGACCTAAAATTAGAAAAGAACAGTGTTTGATATAAACGAAATGGACTGTGTTGTTGGTTCAAAAATAACTTTTTTACTGAAAAAATAAAAATTTTGTAACAAACGATTTTTTTTGGTGATAAAAGTGTATACTTTTCGAAGCAATTCAAAAAACTCTAACAAAAGAAAAACGTTTTCGGTACACTTTTTCCAAACGTTTTTTTTCTTTGCGTGTAGTTGGTGTTTATCAACAAAATCAATGTATGTATGTGCGGCGAATAAAACACGAACAACTAAAACCATAGCAGCGATCAGAACGAAATGTAGCTAATCAAACCGAGTAATACTTGTATTCCGAGTACTGAATCGAAACCGAAATGCTCTATGGTATGTTTCAATGATTAGAAAAAACAACATGATCGAACCGAATATTTTCAACTTGGGGCATTTAACTTAATTTTAAAATGTTTCCTACTTGTCAGTGACGGCTTTACATTGGGGGAAAGTCTATAATATCATCACATTTTTTTTTTTGTAAAATGTGGATATTTTGCCCATATTTGCCTAAACCTAACATATATATGGACCGACTTGGATCAAATTCGACACACTTGAATAGAATGTTAAATCAATTGGTGTAAAATCCCACTGAAAATGGGTGTACAAATTAAATATCTGAGACTTTGAGATCAATTCGAAACAAATTTGGCACACAATAGTAAAATGATAATTCCACTTTCAGTGCGAAATTTCAAGTAAATCGGAAGTAAAACTTTCGCCATATGAATATAAATCGGGCGTAAGATATATATGGGAGCTATATTTAAATCCGAACCGATTGCAACTATATTTAGCATACTTGACAATGTCATCAGTTATACTCTTTGTTCAAATTTGGCACACACAATGTTAGAAAGCAAATTCCACTATCTCTGCCAAATTTGCACGTAATTCGGGCTGTTGTGGTCATAAAAGCGAAAGTTGGGCTAAAGATATATACGGGAGCTATATCTAAATCTGAAACGATGCCAGCCAAGTTTGCACACTTGACGACGCTATAAAATGTAACCGCTGTGCAAAATGTAACGCTATGTGCATGTCGAGCGAAAGATATATACGTGGGAGCTATATCTAAATTTCAACAGATTAAGCTAATAATTCTCAGGTTTTACGAGACTCACGAAACATTAAAATGTACGAAAATTGCAGGATATCTGTTCATAAATACGTCAGTTATGACCAAATCGGTGATAAATATATATTATAGCTATATCTAAATCCTAACCGATCCGTAGGGATTGTCTTTGAGCTGAAGAAAGACCCTAAGCCAAACGTGGGAACTGCGAGCTGTACTGCATACAAAAATACAGACAGGCGAACTTAGTTAAATCGACTCAAAAGTTAATTCTAAGACGATCGGAATACTAAACGAAGGGTTTGAGAATGGTCCTTCTTGGCGTTACCTACAAACGTATTACACCCTGTACACCTGTTTTTAACCTATTTGAAACAAAAAAGTTAAAATTACCCATTAAAAGTATGGAAAACCCATGTTATAAAAAATTGAAATAAAAGAACTTCCTGGGTAGTTAAAATAAAGAACATCATTTGGAGTGCATCTCTGGAACTGCTTTTAAAGTTGTGCCTTTGGAAGAACTTCCAAATATTTTTGCTGGGTCAATGGAACGTATTTTACGCAAATATTTGTTTAGTTATGAAAATATGAATTGTTTTTAAAATTTTGGTTTAGCCGGAGTCGAGCAAAATTTTTACGGCTCCGACTCCAGCAAAAGCTTCAGACTCCGACTCCACAGCCTTGTATTGAATGATGCCTTCAGAGCTAGACTTTCATAGACCCACACAGAAATGCTTATTACATTTTTGTATTTGTGAAAAATATTCTAATGGAGATTTCGATTGTGAGAAAATATATTGCTGACTATACACATTTTCAACTTAAGTATATATGGTATTCATTTAACGAAAATTCCGCGATAGGATTTTTAAAATTTTTTCACAATAGGAAATATCGTCGAACACGTCTGTAACGTACTAATTATTAATGGCGTGGAAATAAAAGCGGAAGTCTTATGAACCAAATGCAATGCAAACGAAGTTTTCGTAGTGTGGTCTCCAATCATTTTCTGCAATATGTATGTTATGTATGTATTAGAGGTCTGCATCGAATAACTTTTCACTGCATGTATGCAATTCGCTGTCGAATATAGTACATACACTGTCTTTCTCTCAGAGCGCAAGTAGTGAAGTGAAGAGAACAATTGCTTGTCAAATACCACCAAGTACTTATCTGAAACAATATGTGATCCGAAAAAAAGGAACAATACAAATGTAAGTACTTGAGAAAAAGTACAACATGGATTCTCTTCACTTCACGTGGTACCACAAGTATTTCTCAGTTGTGTGCGAAGCAAAACTTTCCATTATTATTAATCATTGATATGTATGTATGTCACATATTTCATATATTTATGTATGTCACACACTTACCTTAATGTTTGCCGTTCTTTATAACAAACCGAAAACATATATTTTGGAGAGTAACTGTTTTCTTTAGTATTTCTGAAACTGCACATGGTACATGGAGTACTCTATGAAGTTTTGTTCTCGCAACATACTCGACGTGATCACTCTGAGTACACTTCAATAAGAGAGAAAGAGGAATATGTGTTTGTTGGTAGTGAAGACATCAGAGTAGCAACAAGAAGTTACTCGTGGCTTTTGGTGTTCATCAAAATGTGTACCAATTATTTTGCGACTCTCTCAAATAGATGTCATGTAGCAAGTACACGTGTACTCTGCATTTACAAATGGAATTGTGCAGACCTCTAGTATGTATGATTTATTGTAAAGGGTGATTCTTTTGAGGTTAGGATTTTCATGCATTAGTATTTGACAGATCACGTGGGATTTCAGACATGGTGTCAAAGAGAAAGATGCTCAGTATGCTTTGACATTTCATCATGAATAGCTGAACGATCTGCCACAATGTCGAATTTTCAGTGAATGGGCTCTAGAAAAGTTGGCAGAAAATCCGCTTTTTTATCGACAAATTTTGTTCAGCGATGAGGCTCATTTGTGGTTGAATGGCTACGTAAATAAGCAAAATTGCCGCATTTGGAGTGAAGAGCAACCAGAAGCCGTTCAAGAACTGCCCATGCATCCCGAAAAATGCACTGTTTGGTGTGGTTTGTACGCTGGTGGAATCATTGGACCGTATTTTTTCAAAGATGCTGTTGGACGCAACGTTACGGTGAATGGCGATCGCTATCGTTCGATGCTAACAAACTTTTTGTTGCCAAAAATGGAAGAACTGAACTTGGTTGACATGTGGTTTCAACAAGATGGCGCTACATGCCACACAGCTCGCGATTCTATGGCCATTTTGAGGGAAAACTTCGGAGAACAATTCATCTCAAGAAATGGACCGGTAAGTTGGCCACCAAGATCATGCGATTTGACGCCTTTAGACTATTTTTTGTGGGGCTACGTCAAGTCTAAAGTCTACAGAAATAAGCCAGCAACTATTCCAGCTTTGGAAGACAACATTTCCGAAGAAATTCGGGCTATTCCGGCCGAAATGCTCGAAAAAGTTGCCCAAAATTGGACTTTCCGAATGGACCACCTAAGACGCAGCCGCGGTCAACATTTAAATGAAATTATCTTCAAAAAGTAAATGTCATGGACCAATCTAACGTTTCAAATAAAGAACCGATGAGATTTTGCAAATTTTATGCGTTTTTTTTTTTTAAAAAGTTATCAAGCATGTGCAGTTTCAGAAATACAAAAGAAAAACAGTTACTCTCCAAAATATATGTTTTCGGTTTGTTATAAAGAACGGCAAACATTAAGGTAAGTGTGTGACATACATAAATATATGAAATATGTGACATACATACATATCAATGATTAATAATAATGGAAAGTTTTGCTTCGCACATAACTGAGAAATACTTGTGGTACCACGTGAAGTGAAGAGAATCCATGTTGTACTTTTTCTCAAGTACTTACATTTGTATTGTTCCTTTTTTTCGGATCACATATTGTTTCAGATAAGTACTTGGTGGTATTTGACAAGCAATTGTTCTCTTCACTTCACTACTTGCGCTCTGAGAGAAAGACAGTGTATGTACTATATTCGACAGCGAATTGCATACATGCAGTGAAAAGTTATTCGATGCAGACCTCTAATACATACATAACATACATATTGCAGAAAATGATTGGAGACCACACTACGAAAACTTCGTTTGCATTGCATTTGGTTCATAAGACTTCCGCTTTTATTTCCACGCCATTAATAATTAGTACGTTACAGACGTGTTCGACGATATTTCCTATTGTGAAAAAATTTTAAAAATCCTATCGCGGAATTTTCGTTAAATGAATACCATATATATTTAAGTTGAAAATGTGTATAGTCAGCAATATATTTTCTCACAATCGAAATCTCCATTAGAATATTTTTCACAAATACAAAAATGTAATAAGCATTTCTGTGTGGGTCTATGAAAGTCTAGCTCTGAAGGCATCATTCAATACAAGGCTGTGGAGTCGGAGTCTGAAGCTTTTGCTGGAGTCGATGCCGTAAAAATTTTGCTCGACTCAGACTCCGGCTAAACCAAAATTTTAAAAACAATTCATATTTTCATAACTAAACAAATATTTACGTAAAATACGTTCCATTGACCCAGCAAAAATATTTGGAAGTTCTTCCAAAGGCACAACTTTAAAAGCAGTTCCAGAAGATGCACTCCAAATGATGTTCTTTATTTTAACTACCCAGGAAGTTCTTTTATTTCAATTTTTTACAACTTGGGTTTTTCATACTTTTAATGGGTAATTTTAACTTTTTTGTTTCAAATAGGTTAAAAACAGGTGTACAGGGTGTAATACGTTTGTAGGTAACGCCAAGAAGGACCATTCTCAAATCCTTCGTTTAGTATTCCGATCGTCTTAGAATTAACTTTTGAGTCGATTTAACTAAGTTCGCCTGTCTGTATTTTTGTATGCAGTACAGCTGGCAGTTCCCACGGTTAGTATTTAGATATAGCTATAATATATATTTATCACCGATTTGGTCATAACTGACGTATTTATGAACAGATATCCTGCAAGTTTCGTTCATTTGAATGTTTCGTGAGTCTCGTAAAACCTGAGAATTATTAGCTTAATCTGGAGCCACCACTGTGGCTCCCTAGTTTTAAATATAGCTTCCATATATATATATATATATATATATATATATATATATATATATATATATATATATATATATATATATATATATATATATATATATATATATATATATATATATATATATATATATATATATATATATATATATAAATATATATATATATATATATATATATATATATATATATATATATATATATATATATATATATATATATATATATATATATATATATATATATATATATATATATATATATATATATATATATATATATATATATATATATATATATATATGCATGCTAAGCATTGCACCACGGGAGCCACCGTGGTGCAATGGTTAGCATGCCCGCCTTGCATACACAAGGTCGTGGGTTCGATTCCTGCTACGACCGAACACCAAATAGTTTTTCAGCGGTGGACTATCCCACCTCAGTAATGCTGGTGACATTTCTGAGGGTTTCAAAGCTTCTCTAAGTGGTTTCACTGGAATGTGGAACGCCGTTCGGACTCGGCTATAAAAACGAGGTCCCCTGTCATTGAGCTTAACATGGAATCGGGCAGCACTCAGTGATAAGAGAGAAGTTCACCACTGTGGTATCACAATGGACTGAATAGTCTAAGTGAGCTTGATACATCGGGCTATATATATATATATATATATATATATATATATATATATATATATATATATATATATATATATATATATATATATATATATATATATATATATATATATATATATATATATATATATATATATATATATATATATATATATATATATATATATATATATATATATATATAATATATATATATATATATATAATATATATATATATATATATATATATATATATATATATATATATATATATATATATATATATATATATATATATATATATATATATATATATATATATATATATATATATATATATATATATATATATATTATATATATATATATATATATATATATATATATATATATATATATATATATATATATATATATATATATATTATATATATATATATATATATATATATATATATATATATATATAATATATATATATATATATATATATATATATATATATATATATATATATATATATATATATATATATATATATATATATATATATATATATATATATATATATATAT